>NC_068298.1:9531592-9829092 GCF_025860055.1 Xyrauchen texanus | reverse complement strand
ATACAGGCAAAATTGTACTTGCAAGGATACGTGTACACCGAGGAAAGCCTTACTACTATTATTAGTGTAGCATGGAACTAAAACAGGCAATATGCTGTCTAAAATGTACATCACTTAATATCAACTTCTTGTTTATTAATAAACTTGTATAAAATCAAAATCACATTTGTTATGCTGATATCTGGAGAAAAACTGCACTCTTCGTGTGATATTATATTAGATTAACTATATTAAATTATATAAACTGACTAAATCACAGTGAAAGCATTAAAATCTAAATGTGCATCCGGACTAGTCTAATCTACAAAACTAACGTTACATCACGTAGTGTATGCATACACTCTATGGGTGTGTGTGTGTGAGTGGGGATATACTACTGTATTAAACAAGCTAGGTAAATGCATAGACTGTATTTCCGCCTATGGGATGAGGGTGAGAAAATGAGAGAATTTCCATTTTTGGGTGAACTATCCATTTAACATTGACTCATATGACCTGAGATGACTTGAGGCATTTGCCAGAAAGAAGTCTGCTGCTCAAATTAACAATGCTCAACTCTATAAATATTCAAACGAGCTCAAGATGTGTTTACTGTGGGTTAAAGTACAACAAACCATTTCTGAGCTGACCTTCTGATTGTTAATAATTAAAGCAATATGCAGATATGTAATTCTGATGTAAATATTGGGAATTTACACTGAATTATTCAATCCTTTTTGGTGTTTATTTTTTTGTAAGTGTATGTAGGCAGATGCATGCAGCTATAGTTCTAAAGGGTTCAAACCCATCTGACACAATAAATGCTTACATTTTGTCATTTAGCAGGCTTTTATCCAAAGCTACTTAAACGGAAGCACCATAACAAGCAAATCGTCCTACAAAAGTCAACAATATCTGCAGTATCGCAATGCCATGTCCCAAGAGCTGCTAGAGAAGTATAGTAGCTTGCACAGATGAGAGTTTTTATTTATAAATTAAATTAATTGTGAAACACTTTTATAAGACTCCATAAGAGTGCCAGCTAAATAACTTAAATGTAAATGTACTTTCCTTTCAATAAACTTAAATTAGGGGACAGGCCAAACCAAGACCAGACTTATTCAAGACCAAAAGTAAAAACTGATGCTCCATCAACAGATAGACCTCCAGAGATTCGCATCCACTTCGCATTGCGCTTACAGTATCCAGCAGAGGGCGCTGCTTTATTTATCGGGTCCCCAATGAAGCGCAGACCCGCAGCATTACGAGGGGTGCGTTTGAGGACTGCACAGCTAAATGGCGGATGAAGACTACAGGCTGCTGCGCGAACAATAACACCTCACATCCCCATTAAAGCTCTTGTTGATCGGCTCACTTTGCCCATGCAAAAGCCTTAGGCAGTGAGTGCAGTCATTCCTATGTGGCAATAAACCTCCATTGATTCAGTTTATGCACGATTGATCGTGGGATTGTGCGGAGCTCCAGAGGAAGTCGGGCTCTTCATGGTGGTTGTAATATGGGGGACTCGCTCGGTCTGATAGGGAAGCGGCTGCTGTTGCTGCTCAATGATGGGAACTCCGCGGCGGCAGTTGGAGCGGGCGGTGAAATGGAGCAGGCGGCCTGGCTCCGTGGTACCGTGCGAGCGGTCAGTGTGATAGGGCTGGCGAGCCCAGGGGTGGAGGTGAGACCGAAACAACAACAACAACAACAGACCGTCAAACAGAAAACAGCCACAAAAATTGGTCCTTGAGAATAAACACTGATACATCCAACCGTTTAAACGTGTAAAATAATAAGAGATAGGATTAAGTTGTGTCTGAATTCAGGAAGAGACATGTGTTGACGGACAAAATCGTATGTTTCAGTGCTAGTTAGCTAAGTAGCTAACTGCACAAATGAGCTGTGAGCAAACCTAGCTAGCTGTCTACATAGACAGCATTTTTGAGCAGCATATGTTTGTGCACTCATGGACGACTATGATACCCAAAAAGAATGCCAAATTAGGCAGATCACTAGATCTTGTGACAGATATAGATTCAGTAAAGGGCCCATTGTGATTAAAAAAATATCAAACACAATGACTCTTAATGGCTATAAAAACTGTAGATGAATATAAGACGTATTGCAGACTGTATATTAGTTAATTGTAATTCAACTACAATCGGATAGGACATCATGATATTAATATTGGAACCATAGAGATTTGATAGAGATATTATTATTTTATGATATTATATGAGACAACGTCATTTATTACTTTAGATAGTGAAAACGTATCTGTTCTCCTGTGGATGGTCGCTATTAATTTATGTAGTGTGTTGTGTATATCAGTCATGTATAAATACATTCTCTGCAAATTTGCTCTGCACTCATTTAATCTAATCTAAGAATGTCGTCAGAATTACATTTCTTACAATTTATCTGTAATAGGTTCCAAGGCTATCATAAAGGTTTGTGGTTGATGAAAATATTTGTATTATTACAATCACATCAAATCTAAATAATAATCTAAAAATCATATACCTTTGTGGAAAGGCTTAGACAAGCTTAATCCTGAACACTGAATTTATGTAATGTTATAGGTTGGCATTTCCAAAATTTCACTTCTCCCTGGCCCTCTATTTGTGATCTGTTATTTACTGGAATCTCTAGCTAATGTTAAATTTTTCTGGATATAGTTTATCACGATAGTTTCACAACCTTATGCATCTCACATCTATTAAAATACATCTCATTGCATATTTTTCGACAATGAGATTAATATCATACCTTTGATATGTATGCTCGTAGAGGGTAGCATTTTCTATATAGTGTTATGCACAGTAGATAAACTACCCTTTTCATTGCAGGTGTTCATGGAATTTGAGGACAGCCCTTGGCGGCAACGCTCCTGGGTGCAGGTGTATGGGGATGAAGTGCGTGCAGCTCTGATGGAGAGTGCTATTGTCTGGGCAAATTGCAGTGACCCTTCCCTTTCTGCTGTTGGAGGAGCCACCGCAACTCAATGGCCAGCCTTGGTGAGTACAGATGCACATCTTGCACTCCTAGTCATTTACAACACCCAGTATGTACTGATTCTGGGATTTCTGAATGCACATTATCTTCTCAGATGTTCAAACCGTTGGTTGACCGTGTGGGTTTGGGATCCCTGGTTCCTGTTGAGTTCTTTGGAACTAGAACATTGGCGTTTCTCACCAATGGGAATTCACTGCTTCCGTTTGAGGTCAGCGGCTATCAGGATTTATGTTTGCAACCTTTTTGCACTTTAAGAGTATGTGGATTTACTTCCATGCCTGTCAAGAACACCTATGTTTAATGTCACTATCTGTCTTTCTACAGGCTGAGAAAGATTTAAAACACACTCTACTACAGGAGCAGCTGGCCCTTCAAGCTGCCATCAGCAGCTGGCACAGTGATTCTGAGTTGCAGGAGATCCTGCGGAAAGGTCAGTTACTTACAACTATAAATAAACTTGTGGTAACTCCATATGCAAACCTACCTGTGTAAAGCATCAAAGGAGGTCCTTGTGACTAGTTGATAATATAAGATTTTCTTTTTTGTTATATTGGTTAGGATCGTTCACTATTCAGGGTCGGAGGGTGCAAGTTTACCAGCCAGAGTTCAAGGAGTCCTGGGCCCTGGGACTTGTATCACAGCATGATCCAGTTTCACATATTATGGAGATTACCATGGACCAGGTCTGTATGAAATCCATATTCACTAATGATATCATATGCAATGTAAACATCTGCTGTCAAGTGTGTTTAGAAATCTTAATCTGTTTAGAAACAGTGTTCCTACAGTTATGGAAAACCTGGAAATATTAGGGAATTTTAAAATGGCCTTTTCTAGCCTTGGAAAAGTCAAGAAAATGTATAAAATCCATGAAGTCATGAAAATTTAAATAGTGAATATAATGTTTCTGGTTTTGCCCCCTAAAATATTTAATCTGATAGATATTGCTCTTGTTTATAGTAAAACATGCTTGCAAACCATAATAATGTTTTAACTGTTAGCAAATCATTGTTTGAGTAGTTTATTTTCAATGAATTGTTCAAAACGGTGCACAAAGCAGCTAAATGATTAATTAACAAATCAGTCTGAATCTAAATTATTTAAAAAATTCCATACGCAGTGATCTCAAACCACCTGAAAAAGTCATAAAAATATCATAGAAATTAATTGTTCAAAAAGGGTGGGAAGTGAGAACCCATAGACAGGGGTAGGTGTTCCAGTGCAAGATTCAAGGGTTGGAGATGAAAGATTTTTGCAGTATGTGGTTTGATGTGTTAATGTTTTTTTTTTTGTGCAGGGTGAGGAAACACAGGTGGTCGATCCTCGGGTCATTCATGTAATGATTGCTGTGGAAAAATTAGATGAGGTATGATGAGATTGTCACTGCCAGGGTCGATCAGACCGTAGATTATGTCTAATCCAATACAATGTTACTAGAATTGTAAAGTCATTGTTTATAATGTACTTTAGCCAAACTTTATTAATTATGTGCCTATGTCATCTGGCATATCATGTCTTTTGAAGAGCCAAGATCGACGCAGGAAGGAGGGTGATAGTGGGAAAGGTGAGGGCAGTCGACGGCGCCGGACAGCTTCCGTAGGAGATGAAGACATTACTCTTAAACGTTTCAAAGGAACTGGAGAGGGTGTCTCTGATAACCAGAATGGGAATGGTTCCAACAAGGATGCTGAGGCTATGGTAACATGCGTAAAGATGCCAGCAGTAGAAATAGTGGAGGGAGAGGATGGTGGGGGTGGAGTAGGTGGGAGGGTGATGAGCAACTCTAGTCCAGTAGCACTGCCAAGCCAAGACTCCACTAACAACAGTAATTCCTCTCAGCAGGACCACTCCCACACAAGGACAGCAGGTTTTGTCAAGGAGAATGGCAGTTCTGTCCCAAACCAAGAAAGGACAACTTCAAAATCAACTGTGCTTCCTGTGTCCACTCCAACACCACCTCCATTGAAGCCTGCCCCATCACCCTTTTCTAACACTTTTCCCTCTTTGGGACAAATGCCCAGCTTGGTGCCAGGGGCCCCTGCCCCTAAATCCTCCCCATTACTCCCAGTATCAGAGAGGGAAGATACTGTCCTTTCAGGGTATCCTAAAACAGCTGCCCTGGTGTCTCCAGGTCCTGTTACCATCTCATCACCTTCGCGAGAAAATGCTTCAAGTGTGGCTCTTTCTGCTCCTGCAGATGCAAACCAGAAGTCCAGTATGTGGGGATCAACCCCAGAGGCAAGCCAGGTATTAAATCAACAAAGATGTCCCTTTCGTTTTCTACCTTTCACTCGTTTTGCTTGAATGTTTTTAAAAGAATAGTTCACCCATAAATGAAACCTCTGTCATAATTTACCCTCATGTCATTCCAAGCCTTTGACAGTGTGAAACATGAGGGAGAGTAAAATATGACAGAATTTTCATTTTTAAGTGAACTTTTCCTTTAAAGTGAAAATGTGTAGTATCGTGTTGTTTTGCTGCTTTGTATTTCAGACATCCAAGACCCCCGCTTTAACTACCACAGGATTTGGTGTGGGACTGTTTGGGGATGTCCCTGCACAGACAAACGGCTCTTCCCAGGAGGACAAGCCTTTTGGCTTTCCATTTGCAGCTGCAAAAGAAAAGCAGAGGCAAGAATCTGATCCATCACAGAATCTGTTCTTCCAATGCATGTCTCAGAACCAGAGTATCTCTCAAGGCCAATCAAAGACCTTCACATCATTGTCGGAGTGCCTGAATAAGGAGCCGCCCAGCCTGTTCAAGCCTACTGCACCCTCTGAGGGTTTCAAAAAGTCAGTTGTGGCTTCTGCATCTGCTGGACTGTTTGGTTCAGCACCTGCTGGTGGCCTGTCATCACTGAAAGAGCAGCCCAAAGTGCCTGATATCAAGCCTACAGGCAATGGAATTCTAAAAAACAAGCCTTTTGGAGTGGTTGGGGAGGCACACAGCAAACTCCCAGCCACTTTTCCTACAGCTATAGTTGGTTGTCAAGTTGCAGGTTCTCCAGAGGTTCTGAAACCTTCCTTAGGACTAGGAACCAGTGGACTTGGTACTGGCGGCAGTGGGAATAGAAATGTTAACAGCTCTAACCCTGTCAGTGGTTTTAGTTTGCTTACTGGCAACAAGGTTTCAGAAACTCATGAAAACCTGTTCCTACTGGCTTCTAAGGAGACAAACCCATTTCTTTCTTATGGTAAAGCTGTCTCACAAAATCTTTTAAGTGCATTGTCATCTTCAAAATCATCCTCCGTTGTACTCCCTGCCCCATCCACATCTGCTATTCCACCTTCGGTCTGCAACAGTCTACTTGGTAAAGATCCTCCTGGCAATGATGCCAAACCAAATTTATTCACCATGGCAGAACCCCCTAAAGGAATCCTAACCCCCCAGTTTGCACATTCCTCTCTTATGACCACTCCTACATTGGTAGCCCAGGATGGGCAACAAACATCCAAACCAAACGAGGGTTCAGATGTTAGCACCCGTGTCAATGATGAAGGTAGAGTTGCCACGTCCCTTGACCAGATGTCACAGAAGGTTTCCCCAGAGGAACGTGGGCAGTCCACCAGACGAGAGTCAGAGTCCAGTAGCAACAGTGACCTGTCTGATTTGAGTGACACGGAAGAGAACTCTGGGCAGAGCCAAAAGCCTGGGGTTCAGGCAACAGCTGAGGAGAATAAGACACAGCCTGTGGCTAAGAGCCGGCCGCGGAGCAAATCCTTTACCGGTAAAATGCTTGACTGGTACCTCTTATCAATTTTGATTAATTCAATATTAATTTTGCTTCAGATGTCAGAACCTTCCCTAAATAATGTAACTGAATGCAATTAGGGTTCACAGTAAACTGATCTTGGCTTGCAATGTGTGGTCAATCTAGTGGGACAGTCAGTGTTAAAGGATCAAAATAAGGTTCGGCGATTGAAGCAGTCCGGTGAGTCCTTTATGCAGGACGGTTCCTGCATTAACGTGGCACCCCACCTGCACAAATGTCGCGAGTGCCGCCTGGAGCGCTACAGGAAATTCCGCGAACAGGACTCGGATGATGATGATGATCCCAACGTGGCCTGCCGTTTCTTCCACTTTCGCAGGTGAAATGCGTGTGTTTAAACTTTCAGACAAAAGTTGTAGTAAGTTTTTGTTGATCATGACATATTGACTTTTCAACCTCTTTGATTTCTCTTTCTCCTAAAAGACTGGCTTTCACGAAGAAGGGAGTCCTTCGTGTGGAAGGTTTTCTGAGTCCCACGCAAAGTGATAGTATAGCAATGGGGCTGTGGCTTCCCACCATCGCAGCAAAGGAAGGACTTGACTTGGACACGTCCAAATACATTTTGGCTAATGTGGGTGACCAGTTTTGCCAACTGGTCATGTCAGAGAAAGAGGCCATGATGATGATAGAGCCCCATCGTAAGTCACACCTTTCCTTCTGTCTACTAAATCTTATTAAAGGTCTGTTCATTCCAAGTATGAGGCGACTTAAAATGAAATATGAATAAACATTTTTTCAAACCAACATTGTGCAAGTCTGATAACAGATTTTCGGCCCACATTGACCTTGCTTCCATCATCATAGTACAATATTTTGGACTTGGGAGTAACTGTAGATTTCATGGATGTAAATTATTACATTTGAAGTTCCTGTTTTGCATGTTTTTCATGCTAGTAATTAAGACTTGAACATAATGTTAGCATTTCAAGTAGTCTGACAACTCTGTGTGATTTTGCAGAGAAAGTGGCATGGAAGCGAGCTGTCAGGGGAGTGAGGGAAATGTGTGATGTGTGTGAAACAACACTCTTCAACATTCACTGGGTGTGTCGTAAATGTGGCTTTGGTGTTTGCCTTGACTGCTACCGGCTACGCAAGAACAGACCACCTGAAGGTAGACACAAGAATCTACTGCAGGGCATAATACATTTAGAAGTAAATGACTACTATCTTTTATCAGGTACTTGGATTACACTGTTTCTGACACTTAGTACTCTTTCAGTAGATGATGGCCCTGATGAAGAGGTGTTCTCATGGCTGAAATGTGCTAAAGGCCAGCCACATGAACCACAGAACCTCATGCCTACTCAAATTATACCTGGCACAGGTTAGTGCATTTACTCCTATTAATAGTTATAACGAAACTAAAAATATGTCGCAACAAGGTCAAAAACATTGTGTATTTGTTATTCTCTCTTTGTATCCCTTTAGCCTTGTATAGCATAGGTGACATGGTACATGCAGCCAGAGGAAAATGGGGGATCAAAGCTAACTGTCCCTGTACTAGTCGACATAACAAACCTTTGGTGCGTCCCGGTGCTCCAAATGGCTTTTCACAGGCAAGTTCCCTGCTATTTCCAAAATGTCTTCTTTGAAACCAGAATTACCTCTTAAAGAAGCATCTGAGAAGATTTTGTTTTCTAATGTTTTTTTTGTTGTTTTTTTTGTATTATATCATCTTTTTCCCTCACTTGTAATTGATGCAGTCGGGTGCAGCTAATAGTACAGGGAATGGAGCCACCTCCAGTCCAGCCACATCCCGGCCAAATGGCGAATCTGGAATGGGTGTAGTAGTCAAGACAGAGCCTGCTGAAGAGGGGGACAATACTGACACAACATCAGGCATGAGTGGAGCAAATACCAGCACAACTACCCCGGCTGCTGCCCAGACACTAGGCACAAAGGATGGCAAAGGCAATTCCTCAGCGCTTCACTGGCTGGCAGACCTGGCCACACAAAAGGAGCCCAAAGGTTAGACCAATTTTAAAGTTGTTTACACTGGGACTTTATAACTGTCTGGTTAGAGGATAATTTGTACACTTCATAAAACATTTCTTGATTAGACAACATTCTTATTTCTTGGGTGTTGAATATAATTTTTGTGCTCCGATGCAAAATTCAGAATCTTCCTGTTAACTAAATCTTGTGTCCTCTCAGAATCTCTGCGCTCCATGATGGGTCGTGACTCCCGTCCTCCGTTTGGCCTGGACTCTTTCAGCACCCTCTCCAAACCTTCAGGGTCTAGCCCTAAGCTCTTCAATAGTCTGTTGCTGGGCTCTGGGCCTTCCCAACCGAAAGCAGAGGGTACTAGCCTACGTGATCTGCTTAATTCTGGCCCTGGCAAGCTCCCGCAGGGTTCCACAGAGGGTGGAGTCTCCTTCCCTTCAGTGTTCTCCACTACTGGGGTATGTAATGATGCTATAAACAACCTTTTATTACTTTTTTTGTGAGTTCTCAAGAATTAATATTTTTTTTCCTGCCGTGCAGTCTGACAAGATGAAGGGAGGACTTCCTAACTTCCTGGATCATATCATTGCATCGGTGGTGGAGACCAAGAAGGCAGAGGGTCGGCGTGCAGCAGGGTCAGCAGAAGGTGGAGAGTCTGGGAGTGTTCCTCGCAGAGAGGGGGTGATGGGTCTGAGTGTTCTAGATCCAAACACTTCCCACTCCTGGCTGTGTGATGGGCGCTTGCTCTGTCTGCAGGACCCGAGCAACAGCAACAACTGGAAAATCTTCAGAGAGTGCTGGAAACAAGGGCAGGTAAGGAAGATAAAATGGAATGGCTTACCCTTCAGTGTTTTATCAAAGTTCCTGAAGACTGCTTGATGCTAATAATGTTTTCTTTTGTTTAGCCTGTGCTGGTCTCCGGCATAGACAAGAAGCTGAAGAGTAACTTATGGAAGCCTGAGGTCTTCAGTGAGGAGTTTGGAGATCAGGATGTGGACCTGGTCAACTGTAGGAACTGTGCCATCATCTCTGATGTCAAGGTCCGAGACTTCTGGGATGGCTTCCAGGTCATTTCCAGTAAGTACAGCCACTTTGACTTCTCCAGATTTTTAGTTTGTTTTACAACTCCGAGAAAGGCTGGATATTACACACCTCAACTTTTGGAGGAATTTGCTCTGTAAGCAGTTAATCTAGGTCTATTTCATTTTCCTTTATTTCTTTAGAGCGGTTGCAAGGTGGAGACGGCCAGCCTATGGTACTAAAACTTAAAGATTGGCCTCCTGGAGAAGATTTCAGAGATATGATGCCCACTCGGTAGGTTTTGCTGATTTTGTAATTTGGTGCAGTATTTATCTGGGAGCACACAGTATGTTGGGCAGTTCTGTCATGATTTAGCTCACTGATGTTCCCCCATTTGCAGGTTTGATGATCTCATGGATAACCTTCCCTTACCAGAGTACACAAAGAGAGATGGCCGCCTCAACTTGGCCTCTCGTCTTCCAAACTTTTTTGTTCGCCCAGATCTTGGTCCTAAAATGTACAATGCCTATGGTAAGGAGTTTTCATTTAACAGTCTGCCATTACTCATGATGAGGATTTCATAACTGTTTTTTAAATCTATTTCCTTTACTCTTTCATGTCAGGTCTGACCTCCACTGAAGATAGAAAGGTTGGCACCACTAACCTCCATCTGGATGTATCTGATGCTGTTAACGTCATGGTGTACGTGGGCATCCCAGAAGGAGAAGGTGACCAGGCAAATGGTAAGTTTTTCGCTTTTGTGTTTGTTTCTTGAAGATGCAACATTTCCTGTGTATTATATTTCTGTATTTCACCTATACTACAGCTACAGTAGAATGATCTTCTCCACATCAGAACAAGTATTTTTGCTATTGTCTGAGATTTCTTAGTGGGTTGACCGTATATGTAAAGCTGTGTGCCAAGACCATTGTGTTATTGTCTGTTTATATTTACTCATATTGATCTGATTTTAAATCATACTTCTTTTTAATCTGTATTAGGTTATTTTAAGGCATATACTTTTGCTCCTGTGCTCTCACCAGTTCATTGTAGCTCATCGAAAAACTTTGATTCAACACTGTGTTCACTATATCTATAAACTGTCAAACTTGCCTGAAATGCTCCTGGTAGACCTGCAGCTTAATAGCTTAAGGAGCTTGAATGGATTCTGTGGGTCTGATTCTGGAATTTAAATATTAAAAAATCTTTGCAGAAGTATTCAGACCCCTAACTTTGTTATGAAGTTTCATATCAGTGAATTGTCCCAAACCTTCCTCTTAAGCACCTTATGGACCTTAGTAAAATTAAACACAAATGAAAACAAGAGTGTGAGGGATAGAAGTAGGGTCTGTTCAAAATGTTTTACTGTTTTAAGGTCCAAGGTCACATCGAGTTGAATTTTGTGAAAATATTTTTTTTTTATGTTTCCTCAGTTGAACAATCAAACCCTGTGGGTAAACAACAGTATGTTGTATTGGAATGGACTTTGCTCCTATTCCTCTCAGCCTTGTTTTTGTTTACATCTAATTTATTATCAACTCTGGTGTAAGGTGTAACCTAATCTCTAATAGTGGAATCTATTAAGATTTGTGAGGATTTGTTTTCATGCAAGATAACTTGTGCCCCCTTATATAGTTTGCTCACTTAGCCTGCTAGCTTTGATTGGCAAATTCTAGCAAACATCCAACCCTACTACCTCACGTCTGAATAGCTTACAGAAATGTGGGCTGGATGCAGGATTTTAGTATGGCCTGTTCTCTTGGGGTCTTACTACTTTTGATTGTGGCACCATTTCTCATTCACAGAAGCAGACCTCGCTGGATTCAAAGGTCTGTGCATTTATTTGAGCAATTTGTCTCACCTGCCAGGCATGCCCCTCCTACTTTTCTTGCTCTATCTTGGTCTTCACACCCATTGCTTTCATCTGTCTCTTACTATTTTTTTTTTTTACTAGATTAAACTGTTGTACTGTGTTGAAATGCTCATTAACATCAGGAATATCTCTTTGAGACCTCTGTACTGTTGAGAGGAAGATTGCAAGGATGTACTGGAAAAAAAGTTATGAATAAAATAATTTTCTCAGTGTGCCATTTTGGAAACTCCATTCCGAATTTTCCAGGTCACTGAACATACACACTGATTACAGATAGCAACCCCCCCCCACATCACTGTGTTGAGACTCTACTTGAGACATCTTGTTGGATAAGTGAGCGTTAGTTTTTAAAGGGGTAATTTAATAAAATCGAATTTTCCCTTATTTAAAATGGAGTTGGATGCATTATGAAAGATGTCCACTTATATGGAGAAAGTGTATGCAAAGATGAAGTTTTTAAAGGAATAGTTCACCCAAAAATGAAATTTCTCAGAACAAGTTTTTATTTAAGAATGTTATTTCCATGCTCTTAAGTGGTTGGTGATGGATCTTCATATTCTGTCGTTTCTTTTTTCTTTTTCTTTTTTAAAGATTTAACTAACATTGTGATGCCACCTTTTTTATTCTAGCAATCTGTGCTGTCAGAATTATAGTTTTTACAGAGAATGATGTGTTTGATTCCTGGAGTAGTTTTGATTAATATTATATTTATTTTATGTCGGCGTCTGTTAAACTGTGAGCAGATCCTTTTTTCTTAATTATTTTGTAATTGTAATTAGTTGCTTGACTTTAGCAAATTAAATATTTACCCTTTGTTTTATTTGCCAATATTATTTGGAGTTGATCATAGTATAGTTGCCCAAACAATTCCAGAGGCAATTTTTAGAAGATAATTAGAGTCCCTAACCATCAATATCAGTGACTGCTGTAGTTCAGAATCTCTTACAGCAAGTGTGAAGGATTTTGATTATGATTAATTGTGTTTGTTTACTGACCTACCTATTATAACTGCAGAGGTGATGCAGACCATTGAGGAGGGTGACGTCGATGAAATGACTAAGAGAAGAGTCTATGAGATAAAGGAGAAACCTGGAGCTCTGTGGCACATCTACGCTGCCAAAGATGCTGAAAAGATCCGTGAACTCCTCCGAAAGGTGACAAGATAGCCATTTCTCTCTTGATTGATGAATGAATGATATACTTACCTCCTGAAAGGTTTTCTGTATTTAAGGAAGAATCAACAGTACAGCTATGTTCCCAAATATTTTATGTTTTAAATCAGACTGAATAACCAAGGTTTATTTCACCTACCTATTTCAGGTTGGGGAGGAACAGGGTCAAGAGAACCCTCCAGATCATGACCCTATCCATGATCAGAGCTGGTACCTAGACCAGACACTGCGTCACAGGCTGTACGAAGAGTATGGAGTCCAGGGCTGGTCCATTGTGCAGTTTTTAGGAGATGCTGTTTTCATCCCAGCTGGAGCGCCACATCAGGTTAGCATTGAGATTTATATTAACCCGAGTTCAGTTTGAAATCATGCACTTGACATGAAAATGCTCAATTCCTCATCTTGCTTTTTCCCAGGTGCACAACCTGTACAGCTGTATCAAAGTTGCGGAGGACTTTGTTTCTCCTGAGCACGTGAAGCACTGTTTTAGACTGACGCAAGAGTTCCGCCACCTTTCCAACACTCACACCAACCATGAGGACAAGCTACAGGTATTTCTTAAAATGTATATAATGTTAAAGGGTTAGTTACAAATGCTATCATTTACTTACCTTTATGTTGTTTCAAACCCCATATGACTTGTGGAACACGAAAGCAGATGATAGGCAGAACATTCACGGTGTGAATATTTTGCCTAAAATCTCTTTTTCAAAATTATCCTTTTTGGCATAATTAACCCTTTATTTACCTATATTTTGTGCTACAATTTGGGTTTAGATACTTAATGAACACTTTCAGATGATTTAATGTTGTGTATACTTCTGTTATTCACAGGTGAAGAACATCATCTACCATGCTGTGAAGGATGCTGTGGGAACACTAAAAGCCCATGAATCTACTAAGCTAAGCCGCTCTTAGTTGTTTTCAACTCAAGCCTGAAGATGGTTGTGAAATCACAGTCAAATTAGTTTTTTGGGTAGAGTGGAATTGGTTTGGATAAGGCCAGTGTTCTCCCAATACAAGCTGTTTATAATGGTCTCTTGGATTTCTGGTAGGATGAAGAATCTGCTTCATCAGTGTTATTGAACCATTGTTTTGCTTTCCAATATTTTTCTCTGTATTTAAAACTCTGTATTTCTCTGCATTTAAAATTTGTTGGACTATTCCAAGAACTGATATAAGCTGACATGCATCTTTTAAAAGACCTTCAAGAAGGTTTCCTTGAAGACTTCTGTGAAACTGTGCACTGGGTTTCTTTTTTTAGCGAACATTCATTTTGTGCTCTTCAATGATGGAGAGCTTTTAGTTGTGAATGTGATAAACAGAAATAAAATTGATTAAAATATTGCTGTCAGCTTTTCCTGAAGAGGTGGTTACGAGCATGGAAGGGAACTAGACCAAAGTTTTGTATTTTTAGTTCACAAAAGTTTTTTTTTTTTTTGGAGAAAAGAACATTGTTCTTTTTTTTTGTAATACTCCATTAGATTATATTTTACTGACAACAAGCGTTAGACTGGCAGATAATCAACAATTCCAGTTCTGCAGAACTACTGGTGTACCAATATACAGTATATATTGATTTTAGCAGTGTGTATGAGACCCCCTGAAAAAATAAAAGTTTACAAAAAAGTATTTGGCCTTGTTATTTGGAATTGACAGTTAATTTCTTAGCCATATATTTGTTTGATGCTTACTATTTTATTTGATAAGACAATTTGTGGTTCGTGGATGACACTGCAATAAACTACAGCTTTTGAAATACTGACCACGTTTTTATTGAGTTCTTCTTGATGCATAAGCTATATTTAGTGTTTAACAAAACATTTAGACAAAAATAACATTTGACTAGTGCTTCAGTAAAGCCTCATCATGTCGTCTTCCTATGGTAAAAAATTGGCATAGTAACACCAGGGGCGCAACTACCCAGTGTCAGAGGGGTATGCAGCAACAATTTTGGCGCCCCCCCACTTATAAATAAGTTTGCCGGACATCATCATGTATGGGCTTCAAATAATAAAGGTTTATTTGATAGTATATCAGACAGCCACTGTAGGCCTACGGTATATATATATATGTACATATATACCGTAGGCCTACAGTGGCTGTATATATATATTATTATTAACAATGTTAACAAATAATAAAAAGTTACAAACAGAATAAACAGTTAGAACAAGTCAGTCACCGATTCTCGATTCCCAATCCAAGTAACAATGTTGCTACCAAACATTCAAAAGCGCTCTTTAGTTTCTACTAAATTGTAACATGGCGTGCATTTTCACTTGCCCATTTATCTAGTATTGCATCGATATAAATATATATATATATATATATATATATATATATATATATATATACATATATATACACACACACACACACACACATAGCACAGATTTTTAAAAAGAGAGAGAGATGTGACCCTACCTAGGGTTTAACCAAAATCTAAATGTAAATATCTGCAACATTATTTGCATTAAGTTAGCAAACACTTGCCAGTCTGTTAACATTAATATTTGCAAGCCTCCAAGTTTGCTAGCAAATCTATGCATGCTTCCATGGTAAACCAGAGATATTGCATTAGTTGTTTTCCAGATTCTTGTCATTTATCGTACATGCTACCTTATATTTTTCAGTTTTCAGCTCAGCAACCTCGGTTTTGCATATTCTAAGCTAGCTATCTACATATTCTGGCTGCTACATTCCCAGTCTTAGCAAACGCTAGCTAGTCTGTTAACATGAATATTTGCAAGCTTCTAAGCACAGACGTCACACTTTAAATCCTACCTGTTGACTTTCACCATCCACTTATTAAGCTGCTGTCGCATCCCTTGACATGCAATCTCCTTTTCCCTCTTTCTTTTTCAGTTTTTAGCCGCCGACAGCTTTTTTTCTTTATCCATCTTTGAGTTTTAACGACAACTCACTCCTGCTGCTCACTCAGCGCTCGCGTCACGATATTACCCTTCTGTCAAAATAAATTTATGATGGAATCTTATGAGGGCTCCGGCGCCTACTCTAGCCTGTTAGTCCTCTAAAATGTATATAACTTTTTTATATTTAACTTATATAACTTTGATATAAATGTTATATAAAAATTTATAAAACTTATATAAATTAGAAATTTTTTTTCGTTTTTTTTTTTTTTTACCATCGCTTTGGCGCCCCCATGATGCGGCGCCCCCATGCGCCGCATATAGCGCATACCCACGTTTTGCGCCACTGAGTAACACCATGTGTGATAACCAAATGCAAATTGTAATCATATATAAAACTATAACTGCTGCTTACCCTCTCTAAGTGAGACGAATATGCCCGAATGTGTGAAAAATTCATCAATCGAGTATTGCGATATGAAAGCTAGTACGACCTGTCAGCTCGCGACAGTTATCAAAATGGGCGGAGCATTTGACGTCATCGTTACATGACGTTGGTAGTTTGGCATACACATAGATCATGGACTGCTATCGGATTGTAATGTTGTTATTTTGGTCAATAAATATGAGAGCTATCAATTTTCATGTTCAACACAAATATTTTTTCTGGAATGCATTAATCCCTCACAACACAAATAAATTAAATACATATATGGTAATAATAATAAAAAAAAACATTTTACCATGGTGACTGTATCCGTCATAGTACCAGACATGTTGAACAACAGTAATTATTTAATATTAGCAAACGTTGTCATAAAAAGTAAATACAAATTACACTGTTCAGTGTTTGCAGGATAACTCGTATTGATTTATTTATGTACTATAGTAGCAAATTAACTGTAGTTTTGGAAGTATTTTGTAGGAAATTATGGTTACAATGTAAACACTTTTGAGCGCATCAATAAACCAGAATTGTTTTTATTTTTTTTATTCATGGAGCAGGTGTAAAGATGTCGCTGTCCCTTTAAGAGACGCGGGGTGACTGAGCGGCGCGTCATATGCAGCGGCTCTTTCCAGTAGCGTGTGTTTTCACCGTTACATTGAGACACATACAGACACAGGATCGGATGGCATTCCTCCTGATATTCAGCATCAGTCGTGTGGTCGGAATGGAGGTGCTGAATACTCTGTTAAAATAAGGAAAAAACCCCACAGAGATCAAGATGGTGTCGTGGATCATTTCGCGGATGGTGGTGTGAGTGTTCATGCGGCGCGCGCCTGTTTGTTGTGTGTCGTGTGTTGCTGCGGATACATGACGCTGTTCATTTGGTTATGTCCGTGAAATGCTTTACTATTGCAATTTAAGGGGATATAAAGATAGTGGCTAATCACATTAATTAAATAACTAAAGTAATATAACAAAGCAATTACTTCATCTATTCGAGGGCTCCATTTGTGTTCCTTCTTGTTTTATTTTTTCACATGGAGCAAAATATGCATAAGATGGTTGTTTAATTTACCAAGCACATCAATAGAAAATGTTAAATTTTTAAATTTTGGGCAAGTTTAAGGTATTCCAGCTGTTATCCATCCAATACACTCATGACATAATATCTCGTGCTTTGATGTCATCATATTCTTGGATCCTTTTATATTATATTTCAAATTGGGATTAGAGTCTTTTTGAGATTGGCTGCTGGGGGTTTATCAGTAATTAGGCCTTGCAGTTGATTTTCTTTCCCTGCTAGTAATGGGAAGGAGGCCAGTCTGTGCCAGATGACTCCTAGATTTGCTCTGTATGTGTGAGTCTCGGACCGTGGGTGCATGAGTGGGATTTACTTATTGTGTTATAGCTTGGTTCATTTGGATCTAGACCATTAGAAACAACCTTCAGCCTTTGCTGCATGGAATCATAGAGCTAGGATGTATTGATAATTACTGTGGTCTTGCTATGTCTTATGGAATGCTCTTTGGAGTGGTGAGCAGATGCATTCTGGGAGACTTGCTTGTTGAAATGGGGCAGAGGGCATTTGGTCTGCCACGTGCCATACTGCCTCGCTTTCATCCTCTCATGCTTCACTGTGCACAGTCTACATGAACATTCAGATTTATAGAGACAAAATAAACGAACAATATACACAACCATGGGTAAAACCATGTGTTGAAAGGGATAGGTCAACCAAAAAGTAAATTCTGTCTTCCTTTACTCACCCTCATTTCATTACAGACCCGTATAACTTTCATTCTTCCGTGGAACACAAAAGGAGATGTTTTGTAAAATGTTAGCATCAGTCACCATTCAGTTTTATTGCATAGATCAAATGATGATTGTGATTGATGCTGTCAGTCCCTAACATTCTGCCTAACATCTCAAACATCTATGTTCCTTGTAAGAAAGGAAGTCATATGAGTTTGGATGGAAAAACATGAGGGTGAGTAAACAAAATCATTTAACATTTTTGGTGAACTATATCCCTCTAAGCCAATGAACATGAAACAACTGTGACTGGGACGCATATGTACTCAGATGTCTGCAGTGCATGCAGTGGGTAGGTGTGGTCTGTCCTGTATCCCGACATCCTTTATTGGATTTGCCATTGCAGAATGTTTGGGATCTTGTCAAATCAGCACAAAATAGCTTGTCTGTTTGTGTGTGTGTATAAGAGATGGAGATGGAGAGTGTGTCCGAGTTCATGGTGCACATGCAGTGCATCTTGTCTAATGTTGTGCCTTTGTGTGTAGATTCGTCTCTGTTCGCTCTAATTCCCTGTCATAAATGATTAACTTTTAATGGCTCCCAGAGAGTTTGCCTTCAATGGCACCATGTAACATGCTTTAAGTAAAACAGGACTTGTAATATTTACTGCAGAGTCTTTTGTGTTTTGCTTTTTAACTAAAATGTACTGTTCTGAACATTTTGATCAGCTATTCTGTTATTGGTTTTAGAGATCGACCGGTAGTGGATTTTGCCGATATGATTAACATTTTTAAATTGATTTATAGAATAAAATCCCAGATGCAGTTTTTTGTTCAACCAAAATCATAATAATAACCAGAAAATAAAATTGTGCGTAACGTGGGACTTTTAACTATAAACAAGCCAAAACACCCAGGACTCTTATTTTGACACGACGGAGACTTGGCCCATTGCAGTTGTCTATATTAAGTGTTCACCAGATTAAAGGGTTAGCGTACCTAAAATGAAAATTCTCTGATCATTTACTCACCCTCATGCCATCCAAGATGTGTATGACTTTCTTTCTTTTACTGAACACAAACAAATATTTTTAGAATAATATCTCAGCTCTGTAGGTCCATACAATGCAAGTGAATGGTGGCCAGAACTCTGAAGGATCAAATATCACATTAACCATTAATGATTTAAGCCATCCCAGATGTGTATGACTGTCTTTCTTCAGCAGAACCAAAGTGATCATTTTTCTAAGCTGATTTCAGCTCCGTTTTTCCATACAATGCATGCAAATGGGTGCCATCAGGCTGCTAGCTGTCCAAAAGGCATATTTAGACAGCATAAAAGTAATCATGCGTTCATGCAGTCAGTCAAGTGTTTCCATATAGGTCGGGCACATCTCCATAAAGTCACTTTCTTCTTTCCATGCCCTTGCTTCAATTTAGAACACTTGACCATATAAATAAAAAAACATATCCATTGAAGTTTGGATAGAAATGTGGATGAATATTTTCAATAAAAACATTTATATACAGAAAATATGATTGTTGTCATTGTTTTATGAGTGTAATATGATATTTTTTTATTTCACCTCTACCGCTGTTATACTGTAAAAACAAGACGTTTTAACTGTAGAATCCTCCAGCGCTGGCCACTGAGAAACACTGAGGAATAATAATAATAATAATAATACAAATATTGTCAACCATCGGCAAAGATTTTTGACTGCAACCGATAGTTTCAAAAAGCAAGTATTGGCTCCGATTAATCAGTGATTTATATCGGTTTCTCTCTAATCCATAAATTCATTTATCTGTGTTTTAAAAGGCTGGCCAAATTTTTCCTGTATCCCATCCACCCCTAACATGTTAGAATGATACAGGCTGCAATGTTGCCTCTTAAGTGTCTATATTTTCTACTTAAGCTTTAAGTAATGGTGCAAGTGAAATTGTATACACTTAGATATGTTGTGAAATGGTAAGTTGAACTTGTCTGCATCTTGTGGGCCAGGAAGCAAGCTCTCATCTTACAGTCTGATGGTCTTTTCTCCCTTCAGCCTGGCCTTCGGGACCCTCTATCCAGCCTATTCCTCTTATAAGGCTGTGAAGACGAAAAACGTCAAGGAGTATGTGAGTATTTCGCTTCAATTGTCAAATTGTTTTGCTCTTTTGTAAAGTTAACATAAACAGGATCGAAAATACTGATTCATTAAAGGCCATCAAATATTATTTTAGGTTTGTAAATTAAGTTCAACTCAGTTGATGTCTGAAAATAATATAGGAGACCGGTAGTTACTAGTCAAAAACATTTAGTATATTAAAAAAATATTATGATAACAAAATGGCTAATTAGCTTTTCCATAAGCTTGGGAAAGCCTTCTTTTTCCTCAGTGGCATTCAGTATAAACACGCATAGATTATTCAAATCATTAGCTATATGTATGTGTATGTCTTTTTTTAATAAACCATATTTATCTCTTTAACACCCGTATGGTAGGATGAGTTCATAGCATCAGTATTCTCCGATTACTGGTTGCTATAGAAACCACTAGGGCAGCAGTTGGCCATATTTAGCATTTTCCTTTCTAAATAGGGGCACCTTTTATTCATTTAGATTTTTTTTTTTAACACTTTGGATATTTCATAAACCTTTGATCTGTTTTCTTGTGGAGCTGGATTTCATATGCTGCTTTAGATAGCGATAGTGTTATTTCATTTTGATAATTGCTCAAATGGATAATAATAATTTATTGTGAACAGATGGAGACCCAACTGGCTTGTAAGATGGCAATCACTCCACTGTTTTCTTTAATAAACCAGTCATGCATAATGCACAAGGCTATATTCAGTAAGAGCATGTGATTTGATATGTGCTGATGTCACGAGAGGTGTGTGTACACACATGCTTGACTATAACATCTTTGTGTGTTTTCATCCTCAGGTGAAATGGATGATGTACTGGATAGTTTTTGCACTTTTTACAACAGCAGAGACGATCACGGACATGTTCCTCTCCTGGTGGGTGTATAATAAACTGTTTACACAATATTTTAGGCTTTTCCTAGATTTATTGCATTTTATTTATCACACGTTGGGCAACATTCACATTTTAAAGAAAATATTTTTGCTACTATTTGAGTGAATCTTACATGTCCTGGTCATACTTCACCCCAAATTCATAACAAAAGAAAGAAAATTTAATATTTTGCATGAAGAAGCTGGAACCTGTAGCATTAAGATTTTTGGCTTTGTGACATTATTCTCATGCCAATTAAGCACATTTAACCCCCCATCCTCATTACAGTAATGCATTTAAAAAAAAATTGTTTTCACGGTATTACCAAAAATAATACCATAATGTTTAACTTTTAAATTCCCAATGTTCTCAGTGAAGACTCTCATTAGATTCTGATTACTGTAATGCACCAATGAAAACCTTCCTGTCTGTTAAAAAACCAGCATAAGTTTAAGTCGGTAAATTAATACCACACTTTACAGTGTATTTAATCATATCATTTAACATATAATTTTTCAAGTTAAGTTAGAGTACATTGAGAGTTGTGAGTGCTTTTGTAACCGGTTCTGCTCGACCCGCTCTGAGCGGGTTTAGAACCGGTGTCTCTGGCATGGGAGGTTAAAGGCTACAGCCTCTAGCGTCAGTCTCTAGTGCACCTCTTGAGGCCAGGATAGTGAGGTTTACACGCACTGCACAGCACATACCAGCTGGCTACCCTTACACTTAATTGTCATGAAATGTTTTTTACAATTTTTATCATGCAAGATATCATTTTTGGATGAAATATGACTTTGATATGTTCTTGACAGGCTTCATGAGATTCTCCCATTTTATTAAGCTACTCTATCCAAGTACAAGTATTATGGTTATCCTCCCCAGTCAGACATGATTTTTCCTTGCCATTTTCCCAGGTTTCCATTTTACTTTGAGCTGAAGATTGCCTTTGTCATCTGGCTGTTGTCCCCGTACACCAAGGGATCCAGCGTGCTGTACCGCAAGTTTGTGCATCCCGCACTCTCCAATAAGGAGAAGGTACAAATGAACGTGCCTAATTTTTTTGTAATATAACATCTGTTGAGACATAGTAATGGTTTTGTGTTGCATGTTGTTTGTTACAGGAAATTGATGAGTACATAACTCAAGCTAAAGACCGCAGTTATGAGACCATGATGCGGTTTGGGAAGAGAGGCCTCAATATCGCAGCCACAGCAGCAGTCACAGCTGCATCCAAGGTGAAATAAATATTAGACAACACAGGTTTTACTGTTAGGTACCTTGGATACTATTTTCAGGACGGCGTTTGTGGTTTTGTAGAAAAGTATTTTGTGGAAACTACTTTTCCATTCCTTCACTTTCATCCAACTCATCCATTTCAATAATAGTTTTGTAAAGACATTAGCCCCTTTCACAAATGCAACTGAGTACGAGGTGAGTGGAGTTAAATGTTTTCTACACTTTGAGTGCTTGTTTTCCATCTCTATTCCTTCGCGGTCCAGTGTTGTGTCAGTGCGTGGTCGTCTCACCATATAACTTCAGATTTGAGTCGTGGAGCATCATACACTATGAGATTTCCTTTATAGTCAGCTCTAAAATATCAAATATTTTTTATATACAGTGCTAAATCTCCTGGTATTTTCAAACGTGTCATGTTCACACATGACCTCTAAACTGAAAATGTATTTTGTTATTTTTCTGGAAAAGGCTGTTTGTGTGAAAGCGACTATTAATATAAAAACAATTTTTAAGCAGAAGCCTGTAGATCAAAAGGTTTACAAGATCGTGGGTAACATCAATTCATTCAAATGTGTCCCGAATTTTGACTGGTAGTGTGTTTGTGTATTGAAACCCTTCAGGGTCAGGGTGTGTTATCGGATAAGCTGCGGAGTTTCAGCATGCAGGATCTGACTCTGATTCAGAATGAAGACGAGCTGCAGCTGGACGGCACAGACGACACACACACCGCAGCAACGCTACCACGTGCTAAAATAGCCATGCGCACAGGTAACATGCAGTACAACTACAGTCCGGTCTATACATGCACATGGAAACAAACTTCACTAAACCCTCATACAGTACACACACCACAGACAAACAATGATTAAAAATGAAAAACAAAAACTCACATTTATAATAGTAATGTGAGTTTATAATTGTACTAGCCTGTTCAAACACACAGGCCAGGGTGTTTTTAGTGTGTGCACGTTTGTGTGTGTGCGTGCTGACTTACTTATAGCGGCTCTGCAGACAGCCATTGTCTCAGCCTGTTTAAAATGCTGATGCACATGTGACCAGCATATGATTCAACTGCCCACTGGATAAGAGAGAGAGGAGGGGTGAATGCCTACTGCAGTTTGTTCATAAGCAAATCCTCCTTTTATGGGGCCCCAAATGGTGGGACTCCTCATCATTTAACTTTGTCACATGCAGTGTAGTCAGGACATTTACAAATCTCTAAAGGTCGTGACCCCTTCAAGAGGAAAAAAGAAAAGAGCATTATTATGAGGGGAATAGCATTCTATCATATTATTTTACTGTTTCTCTAGTATGAAACTTGGGCTGAATGATTTGGACAAAAAAAAAATCAGATTGCCTTTTTTTTATATTGTGATTTGCATTTTGAACAGCGATATGATTATTAACATAAAAAAAAAACCTAGTAAGTGTTACCGTTTGAACAAAATTAGGTCATGGGCAAACATGCTGTACTGCCATTAGAAACATCTTTCAAGAAAAGGTGTTCATACTTGAGTCCTCTTAAAAAAAAAACAAAAAAAAACCCCAGACTAAATAAATAAAAAAATGCAGCGAAACATAGAGGGGGAAAAACAGATTTTCATTTTCTTTACATTGTATCTGCTCACTTTTTTTTTTTTTTAACCTGTCCACTTTGTGATTGGGTCTAAACCGACTTTTCATACTTATTTATTTTAAAACCCAGTAATATTTTATTAAGTTAAGAAATTTGTACAGAAATAGATTTTTGTATATTTTTAACAACAATAATAATAATAATAATGATGATGATGATGAAGATAATATAATAATAATCGTTGTTGTTCTTATTAAACAGCACCATATTTATGTAACTTCTTAACTTGCATGTGGCATTGCTACAGTTTATGGTGCAGTTAAACCTTAATCATTTATTTTGACGGAAGCTTTTATTTTGAAGGAGCACTGAAGGAAGACATTTCTGTTTGTGGTTGAGTTGGCAATGGCCTTGTAATGCAGAGAAATGCTGTCATCCACTTTTCTGTCCTCAAAAACCCGGCATTATGGGGTTACTTTAAATTTGGAAATAACTTTGCGGCCAAGCGTATTTGGAATAACAATAATTTGCTATTAGTGATTCAAGAATGCTTTAATTATAATGCGTTTTAATTTGTAACACTACAGAGATCAGAGCTGCGCAGATACAGTAAGCGCAGTGAACGCAGTCCTTGCGTTTTGATAATCGCACTACCTCATCTCGCAATTTCGGTATTATTCCAATGAATGGTTTAGCCCTAAAAGTAACCCTTGAAAAGGGTTTTAATGAAGTCAGTTAAAGCTGAATTATGTCATTTTTGCAATACTAACGCCAACAAATGGAACTGCAAAAATATACCTTGTTCTTTCAAAACAGTTTCTGGAGATGCCCCCCATCTGCCATTGGTCAAACAAAGATATAGTCCCACCCCCCACTCACGCTATTGGTTGAGCAACGTCGTTGTGGCAGGTCTAAGCGGGTTGAATAATGCTTACAGTTTCGAGAAAATTAACCTATGAAATGCTTACTTATAGTTGTCTCTGCATATTAAGCTGGGATAAGAGAAAGTACTGTATATTAACACAGAAAAAGTTACATACTTAAGCTTGAGTTTAAATGAACAACAAATTGTTTATTCTTATTTGAGAGATAACAGACGGCACTCGCTAAACCAAACATGCAGTGCAGTGAGGTCATGTTTCGTGTAACTGTATGAAATGTTTGTTGCATATTGTTTCACTTCGATTCATCAAAATGTAAGACAGTACATAGTATTGTGCAGAATGCAGTGAGCAGTTCACTAGTATTCCATTACAAATACAGCCAATATTTTTGCAGTCAATCTGAGGGGTTTTGTTGCAGTCAGAGTAGCCCTGTCGAAGCAAAAAATACAAACTGTAACTTTGTAATAGATTCCACAGAGGTGATGATTTCAATAATGAGATCAGTGGTGATTCTATTAGCCCACAGAGCTTGTTCATTGAATTACAGAGCGTCAAAGCATCATTGTGAATGGACAAGCAGAAGGCTCCACTAAAGGGGTCTTTGTGTTTTAGGCTTTGAATGAGGTCTTGAATGGGACTTGCAGGCTTTCAGTGCCAAAGAGACCTACACAAAACCTCTTCAAACCATTTCCTATCTTGAAACTAATAAAAAGGTTTTAGGAATATGACTCATCCTTCAACTGCTCATATAGAGGGCAATATAAAGGGGATAAAAGCATGTCAACATTAGGATAAATGGTGTCAGCATGTGCTGCAGGGTAGAAGGAATTGTGAAGTCTAAATCTATCCTTCATTGCTGTTCTTCTCAGTTCGTGCCACGCCCATACTGGCTGATAACGAATCGCAGCACAGTTCCCGGTCTGATGACCAATCAGATAGCAGGACTGAGCATTCAGATGAGGATGCAGCAGACAAGGCCCCCAAACGCACCGCAAGTGTCAGAGCAGCTAAGAAACCACCCGTTGCCAAGACCGAGGTACACTCTTTGTTTCTTTCATTAATCAAAATCACACACTGACTCGAAATAGGCATCAAACATTTATTCAGACTTTAAATATACAATGATTCAGGCAAGAGTGGATGTACTGTACCCTGTACCTTTGTGTTCACAGTGAAAAAAAATATTTAAAGCACTATGTTGTGACAGTGGTGCTGTTTTAGCATTTGTGTACTATAAGAAAAATATTCATAAAAGAAGGGTTTTTTATTACCAGAACTCCATGTATCCATCTCTTTCCCTTTTTTAAAGGAACCGTTCACACTATCAAATTGTCATTATTAACAGTTCACCCAAAAATATAAATTCTCTCATCATTTACTTGCCCTCATGCTATCCCAGAGGATATGGGTATGACTTTCTTTCTTCTGCAAAAGACAAACGTAAAAATAATTTTAAAAGAATATTTCAGCTCTGTTGGTCCTCACATTGCAAGTGAATGGTGACCAGAAATTTGAAGGTCCAAAAGGGACAAAGGAAACATTGGAGTTATCCAAATAGACTCCAGTTGTTAAATTAATATATTTGACGCGATATAATAGGTGTGGGTGAGAAAACAGATCAATATTTAAGTCATTTTTTACTGAAGATCTACACTATCACTTCCACATCTTGGTGTGGAAGTGACTTTTGCTTTGGAAATTGATAGTAAAAAAAGGACCTAAATATTGATCTGTTTTTCACCCACACCTATCATATTGCTTCTAAAGATATAGATGTAACCACTGGAGTAGTATGGAATACTTTTATGCTGCCTTTATATACTTTTTGGACCTTCTGAGATCTGGTCACCATTCACTTGAAGACAAACAGAGTTGAGATATTCCAAAAAATCTTCTTTGTGTTCTGCAGAAGAAAGAAATCCATACACATCTGAGATGGCATGAGGGTGTTTAAATGATGAGAGAATTTTAAGTTTTGGTTGAACTATCACTTTAACTCACACCGTCGTTGCTACAAAACATGTATGAGATACTTAACAGAATGTTCTCGCTATTCTTTTTGTACAATGAATGTGGATGGTGATTGGTAGCTGATAAGCTCCAAAAAAGACAAGAAAAAGTCAATGCACTTTATTTCAAGTCTTTTGAAAAATTTCAAACAACATGAGGGTGAACAATTATGAAAAATGTACAATTTATTCTTAAATATAAATAAATAAATGTATTCTATTTATTTCTGCTCTTTTCTTCCAGTTGCTCAAGTAGGTCATTGTATTTTTAAATGGTGTTAATAGGGGTTTTATGTACTCTCATTCTCTTTCTTCTTTTTTGATTTTCTATTAATCTGGCCAGACCACCAAGACAGTGAAGAAACAGCCAAAGAAGAAAAGCACCATCACGGCCAACAACAATGCTGAATTACCATGAGTCACACTGCATCCACCATCCCTGGACAACATATGCATACTCTTTACTCAATACTAACCACCAAACATTAGTGCTTTTTGCTTTTATAGATTCACACTGACACATGCAGATACACATAATATGCATCACCTGGGGCTGTTTTATCTTGTAGGTTTTAATGCAGTTTGTTAGTTTAGACAACAGGCTTCCATGTTCAGCAAGACCGTTCTCAAAGCTTCCCACCTCAAACCATTTATCTTATGTTTGTGTGTGCACTCCCATGTGTGTGTGCGTTAAGTAAGGCTGGGTCTTTAATATTAGTGGGCATCTCTGTAAAGCTTGAGACCAGAATGCAGATCCTGCGCACAAACATGAATGCAGAAACTCTTCTGGATCATCCCACTTGCCTTTTAAAAACCACAGATTCAATGCCAAAACTCCACATTTTCTAATAGAGGCGGTTCATTTTTTTAGCATGTAGGACACACACAATGGGACAGACAAGAAACGAGAACAGGAAAAACAGTCTTTATGGCAAAATAATTTATGAAAGCTTTATTTTACACATGAGAACAACCTCTATAGAGTCTGCTCAGAGAGCTGTGAGCGCAGTTCTATCCTTAGTCTGGGTCATTGTGCATCAGACGCCCTTCAGTTTGTTTTGAGTATTTATGCTTGGTGAGGTCAGATCTCTACTGGAATATACAAACACTCGAAAGGCTCTTGGCGTTAGAAGCACTTTTGTTAGCCTGAGCTGGAAATATCAATACTCAATGCTCATAAGTCGTTTTTTGTTATGGCAGTATTGCTGAATTTAACAATTAGAATGTCGTTCAATGCTTTTGAGGTTTTCATGTAACCTAATGTTACCTCTGCATAGTTTGGATAATACATCATAAAAATATCAATTTAAGTTATTACAGCATATCAGATTAGTGGCAAATCAGATACCTGGTGTCATCTGGTGTTTTGGTGGAGCAAAAGATGGAAACAGACATCACATGCTGGCCAGTAAATGTCAAGATCACTCCGTTATCTGCCATTGCACACTGCCTGATTCACTTTGCCCTGGGTTTCATTGTTTGTTCATGCTGTTTTCAGTGTCCTAATGATAGTCACTATGTGAAAGCATCTCTGTTTCCCCAGAATTTCACACTTTTTGTAAACTGTTTCTTTGTAAGAGTTGTTGTGGCCTGCAGATATTACTCAACATTCATCTCTGCATATTCAGTATTCATTTGTACAGTATGTATTAAGGTTCTTAACTCGGACAGGTTTAACATAAACATTAGAGGTGAAATAACATCAACTGATAGTTAAAACCATCTTGGTTTCCATCATCTTAAAGGTGCTTTTAGAAATGATGTAGGCCCAGAACAAATAATTTCTTACTTTATGAGCTGGTCCACTTTAAAATTAAATCTTCCAAAAAACAATTTTTTGTACAGATTTATTTACATTTGGAGTATTGCCTATTAAACCCCGTTACCCTGGTTCACTGAATACAACGTATAGCCCTAAATCCAAATGTGGGCAGATGTGTCTCCCAGCACAGCATGCTCAGGACTGAAGGATTTAGGGTTTGGTACTGATTTGTGGCATTTTTTTAAACGCAATACAACTAAGAGCTGATGGGGGGCGCTGTTTTACAAGAAATTTATTTCAGTTTAAGACTCAAATGTTTGACACATGGCTCTCTAATGTCTCTTGTCAATCTGTTAATTAGTTGAATTGAAATAAAAAATGTTTATTTGTATAATACCATTGACTGTACAAATTATATGCCTTACTACAATGGGCTTTTTAACTTATACATATTTCTTTCTGGAAGTTTACATTTAATTTGTCACTTCTACATAGGATAGGACGGACAGAAATGTGTTACTTTTTGTATAAAGTGGTATTTGTTTTGTGCATATTGGTGCAAGAGTGTCTTAATTTACAATATTTTGTCTATTCTCTCTGTGTTTTATTTTGTAGAGAAAATAAATACGATTGGTCTTAAGTAGTAGAAAAGGGGACAGTTCTGTACGAGAATAATTGACGATCATTTTACAGTTTAACTTTGTAAAAGTGTTGGTATCATACATCAGTTACATTAGATTCAGCTTAGCAGATGCATGTTATATGAATCCATGGTTTATAAATAACAGGCATCAAGTCATTACACACTGCTGTCTTAAAAACTTTTCATGATCTTCAATTCAGTCTGATTGTCAACTATCTGACATATTTCCTTTATCTTAGTCTCCTGAGTAATTTCATTTCTTTCTTACTGAGGCAAACTTTTTTTTATTTTAAGTTTTCTTTTTAATTAAAATCTAGTGTGGTTGATGCATACCAACCCACACAAAATATGTCAAGTCAGTCTCGCTCATTCTTGCTTTTGTTTTTTGTTCGCCCCCCATTTGTTCAGTATTTCTTATTTGCATAATCAAATATGACAATAATTTTAGCGTTTTTGAATTCACCAGGGCTTGAGTCATACATGGCAAATTGGATCTATTTAGTTTCTTATTTTCTGTAGTTTGTTTAAAATGGCTGTTATTGCATATACAGATTTAAACTGTGAGCAAATAGTCCACATTAATATAAATATATTGTTTGTGCCAGTTCTCAATACTCTTAATGTATTCAAAGAATGAAAAGAGATCGAGTCTCAGTTGCTGCTAAGTGTGTACTAACTGACCATCAATTATTATTCAATAAAAATACAATTACAACAATCCTGATTGATTGTCCATTTAATTGCTGTTCATTTAACTTAATTTTTAATTGTTGTACTTTCACTTGTTGCCCCAGTGCGTGTCATGAATGGAGGGTATGTTAGCCTGCTGTGCTGATCTGCACTGGATTTGTTAGTTTGGTGACATTTCCCAATTTCCCATAATTTCCTGTCCTCTCTCTCTATACTCTGGAGAACAAAATGACAAAAGTTTATTTTGGGTTAAGAAATGCCATTTGGCTCTGTGAGTGCATTAATGCAAAAGGAAGGTTGTTTTGGTGTGGGTTTTAAATCATAATATTGAGAGCACTTCTGTGACAAGTTATAGTTGCTATAGATCACATACCAACACTAAGCAATGTCACTATAGGGGGAGCAAGCTATCCAATAATATCAGATTGCAAACTGAGGGAGTTAATAACCTTATAATAGATAGATAATAACATACAGCAAGAGCTTTAGTGAGCAGTAATGAATGTTGATTGATGGTGTGTGTTTCAAATCTCTGTAATGAGAAAGCTAATTATCTTTACCAATTAAAACCAGTTTAACTGTGCAAATAAACAATGAAGCAGAATGAAAGTGAAATGATGAATAACACTTGCAGTCAGCCACATTCAAATCATGTTTTCTCCAGTTTGACTCACAAGAGCTTGCATAATTAAACGGCATATGCCATGTGACATGTTATGTTCATTACAGCGGGGCCCAAAAGTCACATTAAAAATCTTAATTTCTCATTTGAATTTCAAAATGAAAGTTTCAGGGTTTTTTAAGGATTTAAAACTGAATAAAAAAATTATAAACATCAAATGAATTAAAATATATATATATTTTTAATCCTGCACTATTTTCCAGGTAACTAACAGAATAAGCAAAAAATTAGATATTGACCATGTTAAATCCTTTGTACAAAATTCCCAAATCATGTTGGGATAACATGGTTCATCAAGTTTTGCAGAAACTGCTGTCATTAAAGCAAAAGGGAGACATACTAAGTACAAACATTCTGAAATTCATGTTCAATTAAACTTTTTACTTGAATTGTTATACTGATAATATCATTTATAATGATTTTTTTTTAATGAAATGTAATCGTTGCTAGTGGTCTCAGACTTTCAGAATTAGTTGAATAATATCTGGTCTTGTCTCCAACAGAATACACTTTTCATTCAAATGTAACCTCAAATGTGATCCTGCATTTTAATTTATCACTAGTAACTATGTGCTTTTAAGATAATGTCTACTAATTCTTCTGTATGCCTTTTTGTAAAAGCGCTTGTGTGCATTTTTGTTGTGTTTGCGTGACTGAATGAGTGTACCGTAGGCAAAACTGTCCCTAGCTGATTATGTAAGGCTCTGCAGTAATTGAATCTCATTACTGCGGTAGTCCCGAGCTGTGCGGGGCGATACCTGGGACGTGGATTGGTGCGAGCCCCAGATGGGGGAATCCCTGAGTCTGCCCAGTGCTTGCATCCTTTGGTCTTCCTCTCTCTCCTGTAGGGTTTCCTCCCTTGAACATCTCCTCTGCTCTCTCTGCTCACCTCTCTCCATGGTAGCAGTAGGATGGGTTGTTAGGTGCTATCTCTCCCTTTCTTGCTCAATTTTTCGCTCTCTTTGTTTCCTTCCCCAGAGAGGGGTTTACACCAACTGTCCTGACGTCAGCTGGAGAAACCCATTTACTCAGCCTCAACTGGGCTCGCTGCTGTGGCAGTTCTTGAAAGAGGCCCACTTAAAGGGATAGTTTACCCAAAAAATAAAGATTCTCTCATCATTTACTCACCCTGATGCAATCTCAGATATGTTTGACTCACTTCTGCTAAACACGCAGATTTTTAGAAGAATATTTCAACTCTGTAGGTCCACACAATGCAGGTGACCAAACTTTTAAAGCTCCAAAATGCACAAAGGCAGCATACAAGTAATCCATAAGACTCCAGTGGTTAAATCTTTACCTTCAGAAGTGATATGATAGGTGTGTGTGAGAGACAGATCAATATTTAAGTCCTTTATTACTATAAATTCTTCTTCCTGCCCAGTAGGTGGTGATATGCACAACACAAAATAATGTGAATGTGGAGATTGAAAGTTAAAAAGGACTTAAATATTGATCTGTTTCTCACCCACACTTATATAGCTTCTGATTACTTTTATGCTGCATTTATGTGCTTTTGGAGCTTCAACATTTTGGTACCCATTCACTTGCATTGTATGGCCCAAAAGAGCTGAAATATTCTTCTTAAAATCTTTGTTTGTGTTCAGCAGAAGAAATTCACACATCTGGGATGGTATGAGGGTGAGTGATGAGAGAATTTACTTATTTGGGTGAACTATTTGTTTAACATTTCTGTCCCATTGCAATACAACAGCATGTTTCTAAGAAGCAAAACATGTGGATGACAGTATCTAACCACTTCATAATTGGTCTTCCTGCCCTGTATATTCATTGACATTATACCATAAACTGTATGCCAAACCAGCAGCCTTTTTTAAAGGAGCTTTTTCATAGGCATAGCTAATATTTTGCTCAAAAGACTGCAGTGTGGTAATTGTTGACAAAATCAATTTCATTGACTTTCATCTAAATGTATTGAAATATGAAATACATACAGTGGCCCCAGAAAGTATTTGGACTCTCAACCCTCCTTTTGTCTTAAGAAACTGCATTCTCCTTTTGTCCTTCTGGTAATTTTTGACCCGTATTGAAAAACATAAAAAAATTATAAATTCACGATTAATGAGCAACAACACTAAAATCTCCCCTTAATGAAATTCTGTTTTATTGTGTTCCCAAAGTGTATAATGATAGTGAATACATATATACTGAATATCATTGTAAATTATATTTTATATATTTGTAATAATAGTAAAAAAATAAAATAAAAAGGTTAAAAATATGGCTAGCATTGGCTAAGAACTTCTCAATTTACATTTATTTCAGTCACATTTGGCATTTTATAAAATCTCAACTATATTTCAAAATTGTTTTATTTATTATGCTTGTGGAAAACCAACAGTGCAAATTTTTGGAGTTACAATTTTAGTACATGCCTAAATGAATCTCTATTGCCTTTTCCAGCAGTCAAAATGGGCCCAATTTGCATGTCCACATCAACAAATCCATTCCTTCTCACTAATGTCAAACCATTAGTTGCATTGTTTCACAGGGGTTTAAAAAGGTACCATAATAGTTATTTCTGCAATGTAATGTTTTAGCTAATTATATTCAATAGGTCTTTTACCATTGGGGAGCTTCTAGCCCAATTGTACCTTATCATATATAATCATGCTGTAAAAAAAATTAAAGAATAATAATAATATATATATATATATATATATATTATTATAACATATAACATTATATATATATATATAATGTTAGTAAACGAATTTACTAAAATATAACTTTTACTAAATTAGTCTCTCTGTGTTTTTTAAATGTGCACATGTGCATGTAACCGGTTGTACTTGGCCCGCTCCGAGTGGGAATCGAACCGGCGTTTCCAGCATGGGAGGCGGGCGCACTAACAAGGTGGCTAAAGGCTGCAGCCACTAGTATCAGTCGCTAGTTCTCTTCAAGCCAGGGGAGTGATGTTTACACACAGCACAGGTACCTACCTGCTGGCTATGTTAAACTCACCCCCACACTCCCATCTGGGTCATGGCACCACTTTAACTGGAACTACTTGACCCGCTCCGAGCGGGAATCCAACCGGCGTCTCCGTCATGGGAGGCGGGCGCGCTATCAAGGAGGCTAAAGGCTGCAGCTTCTTGCATCAGTCGCTAGTGCGCCTCTTGAGGCCAGGGGAGTGAGGTTTACACACTGCACAGCTACCTACCAGCTGAATACCGTTACAGAGAAAAGTACCGGTATGCAATTTGTAGGAAAGATGCCGAACCCATTGAAGCAGGTGGGCAAGCTGGAGAACAATATGGGATTGGGGCTAAATTTGAGAAAAGGTTAAATATTTTTTGGTACAATTTGTTTTACAATTTTTTTTCTTAAACAGTATTTTTCCTTTTTATGTTTTTTTTTTTTTTTATGGTCTTGACCTAGTCAATGTTCAATGTTTGGTTCCAGTAAAAACTGTTTAGACACTTTCTGGTTGTCAAACTTATTGGAACATGTCGATAAAGTTTACTTTATGTTGAACTATACTTGTGGTTACTCTACTGGCACACCTTTCTGAACCTGATGGGAACTGACTTCCTACATCCTCTAGAAATTATATTTGAACAATGTTGGTTAGAAGTAGCTCATTGCAAAAAAGCTAGTTAGCTCTTAGAAAAGGTCTAGCATCATTTGTTTGATATTATCAAATTTAATGGCATTCATACATTTTTATGTGTGGCTTAAGTGTCCAAATAATTTCTGGGCCAACTGTGGACACAATAAATTAACCAAAAAGAATGCACTTGCTCATAGTTCAGTGGCGCGAACACTCAAATTCCTTTGGAAGCACCAAGCTTCCGGTGACCATTAGAGGGCGTTGTATGATCATGAAACACGGAGGGAAGTCTTAACAGCACAGCTCTCTTAACTCGAAGTTTTCAGATTTATCCTTCAGAAACAGCAATGTTGAGGGCAGTTGTGAAAACCACCACATCTCTCATTTTGCTTTTCATCAAAACAAATATAAATGTTATATATATATATATATATATATATATATATATATATATATAAGGCAAAATAATATAAATATTAATATAATCTATCTATCTATCTATCTATCTATCTATCTATCTATCTATCTATCTATCTATCTATCTATCTATCTATCATCAAATGAGTGCAATTGCTTTTTAAGTTTGAATTGCTGTTAAATTGGTAAATTAAAGAGGACAAAGTTCACCTTACTTCTCTATATCTGATGTCCATCCATCCATCCATCCATCCATCCATCCAACGAACGTAGACTGAAAACAAGACGAATGCTGAATGTCAATGCAACTGCAAAGTGACTCTGATGTGGCATTTCAATTATGCAGACCCAAAGTTTAAAAACTAAGCTTAACTAAAACTTTAAACTATTTTTGTTGCCTTGCAACCACCGGTATTTCCTTAAGGAATTGCAAATCTAGTTAGACTTTATTACTTTTTTGAAGTTAAATTCAACTGAACACAGCAGTGCAACTCAAGGAACTTGCACTTTCTGATCCACTATATAATTATTTATTTATTTTTTTGTTTTGGTATTTTGCTAAATGCAAATGTAGTTTGTGATGTTCACCTTAATTTGTTAATTTATTTATCTACTTCTTATGCACCATGCTGGCATTTGAGAATTATTTTTCTTTAGTATGTCATTACAATGGACTTTCTAATGAGAAAAAAGCATTTAATGCTGTTTTTGTTTGGATCATGTCTAATGTTGACTGTTTTTCTCCTCTCCTCTTGCTTTATTTCCTCAGCCACTCCATTCTTGTCCTTTGGTAGCCATAGCAACATGTGCTGCGATAGTGCAGGGCCTCTGGCAGGTGACACAATGTGGCTAATTTTACTGGCACTTAGCTCAGCGCTAATTAAAGTGAGCTCAGCTAATCGGGGGGGTCAAGTGGACCTTCTGAATCATCCATCCAGCCATCACTCCATCCATCCTTTACCTTTATCCTAAACTTCTCTAGTCTTAAAGTGAATCTCTCTCTCTCTCTCTCTCTCTCTCTCTCTCTCTCTCTCTCTCTCTCTCTCTCTCTCTCTCTCTCTCTCTCTCTCTCTCTCTCTCTCTCTCTCTCTGTCTGTCTTTCTGTCTGTCTCACTCTATCAGACAGCTGGCATGAACACAGGGGTTGAGGGTTTGACCTTCCTGCTCTCCAGGCTCTCTCAGCATCCAAGTAAACAAACAAATGAATCTCTATAAAGGTGAGGGTCAATTTATCTAATTTGATCGAGGTTAGTAAGCCAAGAATACCTTGTCTCTACTGGGAGGTACACTTCTCTTTTTTTCTTTTTTGTTGTCTATAGTCCTGATGTTCTTCACACATCATCTATGGTCTCCAGTTCTACAGTATGTTTTAAGCGTCAAACTTTTTTTTAACATCTCCAATCTTTTTATCATCTTTTTATAATTTCTTTTAGGGTTTTAATTGTCTTCTTAATTGTCTTCTATTTAATTTTATTTGACTGATTATATATTATTTGTAGATCACCTTCGATATGTCTATCCTCTTTTTTATATTATGATTTTGGGCTTTTTAATTATCTTCTTTTTTATTTTACTGTATATTCATTATTTCCTTCCCTTAAAATAAGTCATGTATAGGTTAAGGTTCATTAAATTACTATGGTACATGTTCAAAAAACTAAGTATAGAATCATGTCAAAACTGGTATTTTATACTAGGTATTAAACTGGTACCAAAACAAAGTCCAAAAACATGGTAATACCATGGTACAGTTCTGAAATGTCATAGTATTACTACATGTCCTTATTTCCTTTGATCTTTCTTTCGCTTAATCTTTTCTGATACTCATTCAGCTATAGGGCGCTCTCTCTCTCTCTTTCATGCACACACGTTCCGTCTCTTCTGCAGAAAGGATTCATCTTACTTTTGACAAATGAAGGCAGATGAATATTAGAGTTACCCTGCAGTGGAGAGGCAGATGCGGAGCATGCGTGCATATGAGGAGATGGAGGGATGGATGGATGGAATTTAGAGGAGTGGATAAGGTCTGAGCTCGTCAGCAGGTTCACTGTTTACTGATGTTTACTGTGGAGTCCCTGGTGACACCTGGTGTGCTATCATCCACCACACACACACATTCATGCATCCACACAGGCACTGAGATACAAACATAAACTATAGTATACAAGTATACAGTCAGGTATACAGTCGCATGCACACATACATACATACAAAGGCTGGTGATAAAAGTCATAGTTTGAGTCCTCATCTCATAACCAGCAGTCTCTCTCAGCTCATTTGGGCACTGGAGCTCTCCGTGGTGCTGAAATTTCTTTTAAAGCGAATGATAAGATCTGAAATAAAGTGCTATATTTAAAACAGGCTTCATTCTTTATTAATGAGTGGTTGTTTAGACAGATTTTGAGTGCCATTCAATGTGTGACGACAAGTGTTAGTTGGGGTTTTTCTTCAAAATTTTTTTTCTAAATATAAGATTAAATGCACTTTCGCTGCTGTTGACTGCTTTAAACATGAATATGTAAACTCAAAATGATGCAGATACATTATTAATATAACTTTGACCTGTGGAAGATTATGTAGTGTAGATAATTCACAAGATTTGAAAAAGTTGTGCATATTCAAATACATAGTGATTACAAGACTTTATTGTCAGTCTGCTTCTATCCTCGTGTACTAAAACAGCAAAATGTCTGGGGCTCATTGCAGCTTCAACTGGCGAACAACCGCCTGCTTAGACAGATAGAGCCATCTAAATGAGATATAAAGTGATCAATCACTGTCGTATTCCTTTCATTACATGCTGTTTAGGGGCAGGGTTATCTGAGATATAACATTGTAAAAGACCAGTGTGTAACAGCGATTACACAGAAAACACAAAGAAACATATCAGAACATATGTAGAGAGTCTAGCACAGAAGCAAAGCACAGAAAATGTTAGTACAGACATAATAAAGTAACAAAGCAGAATAAAGTTCTGCTTGTTGATTTACACTTTACTTGCAACTATGTACCTCAAATTAAACTGTTAATATCTTTAAAGATTTGATGTCACTAAACAGGCAAACTTTGGCAAATCGAGTCTTGTTTAATTTTACTCACAGAAGTTCCATCAAACCAGCCAATCAGATTAGCATTTATAAGATTGAGAAAGAGTTTTTCAGTTTACAGTCAAGCCTGTTTTCCAGTCAGTACTTTTCTGTAGACACAGAATTCACAAGACATAATCTAAACAAATTTCTTTTGTAAGTCGTATAAAACATTCTTGCATAAATTGCCACAACCATACATAAATTGTTGCTTTAATTCAACCATGGTTTTATGAAAGATTGTAAGAGTGGTTTTACGTCAGATTAGGTCAGAATGATTTAAAAGGGTCATGAATTGCTCTTTTTTTATTGTTTTATTATCTTCCCTGAGGTCCACTGATAATGTTAGTAAAGTTTTTTTTCTCACCAAAACAGTCATAGTTTTTAATCAATGATGCCGTCACGCTAACAATAAGCAGATGTCCCGTTCCATTTTGTGCTGATGCTACTACTGCCGACAACACAAATAAACAGTTTAGAAAGTTTGTGTCAACGTGCCAGGTGTAGACCTAGAGCCTCAAGCCATTGTGTCACGTCAATGGAAGCGCCTGGTGTAGACAAGGTTTCAGCACCATAAATTATCAAACAGTCATGACATTTTAAATATTAATGAATGGAACTGTTTACTTACGTTTTTGATCAGGTCCAATAGTGTTTTTAACTGCCCAATACTTCAATGACAACTCCTTGGCAAAGTTTGAATCGTTTTATGACTGGTTTACAAGCAATCAACACTGATATCAGTAGACAAACATGCAATCCACACTTAAATACACTGAAGACACATCCACATGATGTACACACATAGTCCAAACCACAATGAAGATGCACACATCCAGTTTCCAGTATCATCCTGCATTGAGGTACACATCACCAGCAGCGCATCAAAATGGTCAAAGACGTCCATCTAGTGCGTGTTTACATACATCAACAATTAAAAATAGCACAGATGGGCGAAATTACAGTTTGTTGAGCAGTTTATGCACAAAACAACAAGAGGCAGCAGCTGATGAAACCCATCTTCTCGGAGTTGACACTTAACACTGCGTCTTTTAAAAGCAGTGCCAGATACATGAAAACAGTCAAAGACGTCTGTGTAGTGTATGCTTATATACAAAAATAAGGAAACGTGCTCTGGAATAGTGATGCCACAGTAGGACTGCGCTCTCACTCTCTCTTTACGAACTGAGCTACAGTGAGCAGGACCAAGGGTGTGATGATGTAAAGTAGGTGTTGTTGTTGTTGTTATAGAGGCAGTCATGAATTATGAGTACCCCAACTGACATAGAGATGTCACGGAATTAGAGAAGTTTTGGCAGCTTGTTTTCAATAAATGCTTTTATTGCATTGGGGATTAAGTTTTGAGTTCTGAAATTTACAGTATGTTTTTTTATAGTAGAAAGACCTCTTATATGTCAAAATATCAAGGACAATTTGAGTCTTCATGACATGACCCCTTTAAGGAACGATTTTCACAGAAATACTTGTAGTGTGTATAGAACCAAACTGAAATGTTTGTGCCAATTTCAATCGTTTTTCTATGTAAAAATAGAAATTTCACTGTTTTTCAGTGCCTCATGGAGGACTGCCATTTTATATAAGCTGTGTCAAGTTAAGAACTTCAAAAATGCTTCTTGTGATACCTGCTTTTGTAAGTTTTTTTAAAGTGCAAGGACGAGTTCAGTCTGAACAGCCCCTAACACCATTCAATATAGTCCACAGAGTGCAAGTTGTCTAAAAGCAGCAGCTTAAGAAGCATAAACAAAAGACGGTGTGTTTGTTGATAAATGTTTACCAACAATTGTCGGGCGAACAATTGCTGTTGTCCCACAGCTGAGTGGATACATGACAAGCGAAAGTCATCTCGTTTATATCCTTTATGTGTATTAAATGAGTGCCAGAGTAGATTTAAATGAATGTTTGTTATATGGTTCCAGTGAAGAACATTTTGTCTGTAACATTCTGTGCTTTAACATCGTAGTGTTGCTCATTAACCGCATTCATTTCAAAGTGTTTCTCTTACCACACTCACACTCATGCAACTATACATACATTACATAGAGAAATGACAACATGCATTGTCTCCCCCCAATGAACAATTCACTCATGAGAACATTCAAACATGTCCATAGAAAAACACATACACACGCATTCATTCTTCCATACAAACAGACATGACAACAATCAGTATATCCCACAAATGAACAATTTACATGTGAGAACATGCACTTGCAAACATGTTTATATACAGACACACACATGCACTCATGTGTTTGCTTAAGGGCATGAATGACATAGGGATGTTCTGACAGTCGCCTGGAAGATCTCACAGGGCAGGAGGGAGATCAGTGGAAAAAAAAAACTATTTGTTTCCCCATTCTAGATTGATGATTGCACACACAAACACTCAGACATGCACACACACACACTCCGTGAGTCACCATGGCTCATTGAGGCCACGCTTTACCAAACTGACAGCAGCAGGTCTGTGGGCAAGCGCAGGAAAGAAGGAGAGGCGGAGAGAGAGAACAAGAGAAGAGGGGATGGAGGGAAAACAGGAAACAATGTGGAGGAGAGAGGTAAACGAAGGAAAACTCAGACAGCGGGAGAGAAAGAGAAGTCCCTGTGGCACATTGTTCTATGGCATGTTGTGGTGTCACTAGAAAGCAGCAGCAATTCTCATCTCGCCTCCAGAGATGTTATGATGGAACTAGAGCTGGACGAATCCAAAACTCTATAAATATACAAATTCACTCTGTATAAACAGGGCTGATAGTGATGCAGAGTTCCTCGCCAACTTCCTGGTCTTGTAATGATTTTGGAGAGGTTAGAAAGCATGTGAAGATGTTTGGTTGGTTGTTTGAATCTCATTATATGTAAGAGGTCAGTTACAAGTGTAATGAACCACATGAAAAACAACATGCACTGGAGGCTGTTCTTTGTTTACAGGTTCTAGAAAAGGTTCTTAATAAATTGAAAACAATAGAAGAACCAAGGATGAGAAACAAACACCAGAAAATAACCTGCAGCCTTACGGTAGACTCTTGAAATCAAAGTGCGCTAGCTGCAAAACCTATTGGGCTGCCTGCTTAGACATTTTATTTATTTATTTATATTCTCCCCTTTTTCTCCCCAATTTGGAATACCCGATTCTTAACACGCTCTAAGTCCTCGTGGTGGCTTAGTGACTCGCCTCAACCCGGGTGGCGGTAGACGAATCTCAGTTGCCTCCTAAGGAAACTGAAGACAGAGTTTTCACACTTCAACGTGTGGACGTGGCCTCAGTTAATAATAAGGGTTACATTTTAGTTCATATGCTGCCTTAAGATAGAAACATACTCTATGCAAGTACGTGAATGCAGACACAGCTTGCGCTTTCATCGTGGTGTAACCAAATGCAAGTACACGTTACATTCTTAGCATTGCCGCAAGGGGCGCCATGCGAGATTAGTGTGAACTGTCCGCCAATACAGTACTGTGAGTTTTATCTTTCAAGTCAACTACTGTCATGGCAGAGCAACATTTGAAGATAATATTGCTTAACAACTAAGTTTAGGTCAATGTATTTATAGTAACTTACCAGAATAATAACACATCCAGTTTAATGGCACAGACTTTTGTTGGTAACTCTATCGCCCGCTTGAAAACTGAAGTTTTTTCTTGCCATTGTAATGGAGAAACGCACATTAATCACGTTCAACGGAGCGCGTTGGCAATGCGGTGGCTAGGTGCTCGTATCTGCGCTCACGTACTTGCGTAGATTATGGTACAGCCTTTAAGGGCCGTTCACACCAAATGCGTCTTTGTGCTAAAAACAAAATGGACACAGTGCCATGAATAGTGCAGCATGCAGTTGTCTTGGGATGCATTTTTAACAGCTGAAGTTTTTTATTAACTTAAAAGGGCATCTAAAAGTGTGCAAATGCTGAAAAAAACACAGAGAAGTGGCGCAACGGTCAAAGACGCCCATTTAGCCGAGAACTACAATTGAAAAACAGCGCAGGCAGACAAAAACAAACAAAACAAAAACCTGTGAACCGCCCCTCTAAAGTAGCTGCCTATGAAGACCAGTTACACCAAGGAAACTCACTAGGTTTTGGAACAGTGTTAGTGTGTGTGAGTTTGTCAAGTCATCTTTGTTAACAGTATATGTTGTTGTAGTTGTTGTGTGGAAAGTAAGAAAGCGTGGGCATGAGTGTGTGTGTGTGTTTATGTAAGCTCTGCGTCAGTAATACCGGCCAGGGAAGCCCTTTTTCCACCCACCTGCAGCATGTACATGAGTCTTTTAACACCAGCAGTATTTTTCCTCCTCCACTCATTGCTCCCTCCATCGCTCTAAATAATGGAGCATGAGTCTCCTGATATTACTTCATAAATATTACATCAATATTCTGACGCTAATGTTTTTCCACCCTAAGTTATATTTTTCTAAATGGCGTGTGCATTCGCGCCCCACAGTCACCAAAACAAAATGCCCTCCAATACAAGTTATGTATGTGCAGTTTAGTGAACTCGATTGCTTGCCTCTATAATTAAAAAGTGCTAATACATTGTAGTTGTATGTTGTTAGCAGTTTAATGTTGTGTTTATTCCATTGTTTATTAAGGTCTTATTAAAGGAATATTATGGGTTAATTACAAGTTAAATTGTATGGACAGCATCTGTGGCATGCTGTTAATTACCACATAAAATAAAATTTATACCTCCGTTTGTATAAAGAAACAAAATATGTTTATACAAAAATTTACTTGGAAGTCTATGGGGCACAATGGAAGTTTATGGGGCAAGTGTCTTTCTCGTCAAATGTAACTTACATTTTGTCTTGAGCTATTTAACCTTATCCATGCACATTGCAAATCCCCAACGCATAAATCCTGCAACTTTCAGAGCTACTAAAATATGTTCTATTTTAGTATAAATAATAGATGTTCCTTGCCTGGTGTGTGTTTCCTCCATTGTGTATTCTGTTTTAAGAAAAAATAGCATGCACAGTTGACTAGTGGGTGGAGGTGAGACCCAGGGTGGTTGTTTAATTTAGTTTTTATTAGCTTTTTTTCATTTTTTATCGTGCCGCCAGTTGCCGTGGAGAGCCTGAAGGCTATATATCTCATCCCACTCAGCATTGTCATGGACAACGGGGTCCTGTGATGCTCAGCGCAAAATGTGGACCTTACTTCCATTGTCAAGTAAACACAGCTGTTGTTGCGGCGTTCGTCCATTCATTCTTTCATTGCGGTGTTGGGATTTTGAGGAGAGTGTGCATGATTTCATGAGGACATACATCAATCACTATATCTGTTTTACTGAACGATAATAAATAGCAAAAAAATTCATAAAAACAAAGAAAGTGCAAACAAATCTGGTGCGTTGTTTCGCCCAGATGATTTGAGATTTAATCTAAGCACAAATGCAACATTTCGAGCAAAATGATCAGTTGTTTTAGTGGAGTACCTGTTAGTTCAGCTTCAGATGTGTGTGCTTTTACTTGTCACCCTGCATGTTCAAATCAGACACACACACTGAAGAAGAGCCGGGAAGTTCTTGTTTTCCAATCGGACTGTTATTTCCTTTGAAATCCCCACGTGTTTAAACTTTTTGTTCAGTGGGTGATTGACAGGTGAGAGGTGGTGCTTTGCTGCCATCCAGGATGCATCAGGACGGCGTTTTAATGCTCAAATGTGATGTGGTTTTTACTACCTCTGTATGTGTTTTTTTATGATCCAATCACAAAACATTTTGCACCCCGTTTACAACTATATTGCGATCGGATCATCCAAAATGCGTCTTATTACCAGCTGTTAACATGGTCTAAAATGACTGTAGCTAGAACTAGGGAAAGCTATAGAATGGCTGCCGGAGGAAGTCCCACCCACATTCGTTTCCCCAGTAAGACCCCCAGGAAAAAGATTAATATGCCTGTAGTTTTCCTTTACTTATAATGGACCTGTAATCAACATGGATAAGGTTAAATAGCTGAATTTCACACTCCACTTCACGCAGTCAGTCCGTTCGTTTAGCTTTCAAAAGACTTTCTGCTTGTCAATCATTGTGCTCGTTCATAGCGCAGCCCATGTATGCTCTATGACCATATATTCGGTACGTGTCCTGCTCCTGCGAAACGTTCAGGGTTGGGCGATGAATCGCCAGGGGACCCCCTGCCTTTCATCTGCTCTAATGCAATGGTATAGAAGTGTGTCTGTGTGTTTGTATGTCTATAGAAAGTGGCATGGCTAATCAAAGTCTGGTGGAAGTTCTAGAATGGCTAAAATCACTTATAGTATCTTTGTTAAATGTAAAAAAAACATTTGTAAATGCAAACGCTTCATGGTGCGCAAGCTTGATTTCACACGTTACTTTCAAAACAAGGCTCAGAGCACATTAAAAAAAGTTGCCACAAGGTGCGCTATACCAGACACTAGTGTAAACTATCTTCTTCTGTAGGAAGTGTTTTCTTTAAGATCAACTACTGTCATCATGTAAATGACAGGCAAAGAAGATAGCTGACACATGTAAATGCAAATGCTTGGAATGCAAGCTTGATTTCACACATTGTTGCAGTGTGTCAGAATGTAATTCATGATGCAGCACAAGCACATTTTGCATAAAGCTGCATGATATGGAAAAAAAATGTCATACATGCGTAATTCTATGTGTGACAGTTTGTTGTGTTTCCATGTTTTATGGGGACTTTCCATAGACATAATGGTTTTTATACTGTACAAACTATATATTCTATCCCCTAACCCCTAACTCTAAACCTAAACCTAACCCTTACAGAAAACTTTCTGCATTTTTACATTTTCAAAAAACATAATTTTATGATTTATAAGTTTTCCTCATGGGGACCGACAAAATGTCCCCACAAGGTCAAAAATGTCGGGTTTTACTATCCTTATGGGGATTTTTACCCACAAAGTGATAAATACACGCTCTCTCACACACACACACACACACACACACACACACACACACACACACACACACACACACACACACACACACACACACACACACACACACACACACACATGTTGTGTTTCCATGTTTTATGGGGACTTTCCATAGACATAATGGTTTTTATACTGTACAAACTTTATATTCTATCCCCTAAACCTAACCATGCCCCTGAACCTAACCCTCACAGAAAACTTTCTGCATTTTTACATTTTCAAAAAACATAATTTAGTATGATTTATAAGCTGTTTTCCTCATGGGGACCGACAAAATGTCCCCACAAGGTCAAATATTTCGGGTTTTACTATCCTTATGGGGACTTTTGGTCCCCACATAGTGATAAATACACGCTCACACATACACACACACACACACACACACACACACACACACACACACACACACACACACACACAGGGCATGTGCAGCGTACGCTAGAGTCCAGTAACTTTACCATGTAAATGTGTGTGATTGTGTTATCATCTATATGGGATTGCTGTCCACACGCAGACATTAGTGAGAAAGTGATTTACATTAAGTAAGCACAGACTGTTCTTCCGTTTTTGACTGTTGTTATTTATATTATAGTGCTTGGTAATGGGAATAAGTTGCGAAGTGGAAGTCTGTTGCATCCGCATTGGAAGAACGCGCTAAGCATAATTCATTTATGCATAACATTATTTTCATAATGACATTTGAAAGTAACTCTATCAAACCCTTAAGGACTGAGGTTTGTTATTGCCACTGTATTAGCCAAGCAATTGCTTCCAAATACTTGAAGAGATTAAGTTTTTGGCCTGACTCGTATATAATACATAGACCATGTCAAATTACATAAAGGTGGAGACAGTTAAATCCACCCTGCATTCCCCAAACTATTTTCTCCTTTGCCCCCTTTTAGGCTTTTGTAAAACTCCAATTCCAAAAAAAGCTGGGATAGTATGAAAAATTATAATAAACAAGAAGTAGTAATTTGTCAATTATTTTAACCCTTCGCTAAATTGAAAACACTAAAACTAGATATTATATGATGTTTTACCTTGTGAATTTCTTACCTCTTTTATGTACTGTAATTTCAAATCAGATGATTGCAACGCACTCTAAAAGATGAGACAGGGGTAATTTAAGACTAATAACAATTTGACAAGTTGAAATAACAAGGCGATGTGAAACAGGAGATGTTTTTACAGGTGAGGCAGTTGTATCATAATACTCTATACTGTATAAGGTGTCTCCAAAAACAGCCTAGTCCTTCAAGCGCAAGGATTGTTCAAGATTGTTCAAGACCAACAGATGCTTCAGCAAATAATCCAACACTTTGAGAACAATGTTCCCCAAAGACAAATTGGAAGGATTTTGGGCATGTCACCCTCTACCGTACGCTATATAGTTAAAAGATTCAAGGAATCTGGTAAAATCTCTGTGCATAAAGGGCAAAATGAAAACCACTTCTGATCCTTCAGAAATCACTGTCTTAAAAAACATCATTAATCTGTAATGGATATCATGAACATGGGCTTGGGATTACTTTAGTAAACATTTGTTAGTCAACACCATTTGCCGCTGCATCCACAGATGCAAGTTAAGACTTTACTATGCAAAGCAGAAGCCCTACATCAACACTGTCCAGAAGCGCTGCCGACTTCTCTGGGCTCGGTCTCATCTTACATGGAAAGTAGAACAGTGGAACTGTGTTTTTTGGTCTGATTAGTCCACATTTCAAATAGTTTTTGGAAAACACAGCTGACGTGTTCTCCATCTTCAAACCACATACTAGCTGAATAAGCAGAGAGTGTGGGTGCTAGACTGGCCTTCCTGCAGTCCTGACCATCTCCAATTGAGAATGTGTGGCGCATTATGAAGTGCACAATACGGCAATGAAGACCCTGAACAATTGTGCAGCTGAAGACCTGCATTATGGATGAATGGGGGAAAATTCCACTTTTTAAACTTAACAAACTTACAAAGTGTTATTAGAAGAAATGGTGATATTTCACAGTGGTAAACACTCGAATGTCTCAACTTTATTGGAGTGTGTTGCAATCATCTGATTTGAAATGACTTCATTTTCAAAACAACAATGAAATTCACCAGATAAAACATCATATAATGTTTAGTTGTTGTGCTTTCAATATAGCAAAGGGTGAATATAATTTAGAAATCACTCCTTTTTGTTTTTATTAGCATTTTTCATACTGTCCCAACTTTTTCGGAATTGGGGTTGTAGATCAATGCCTGTTTCATATTTCTGTCTCCCTTTCACCTCGTTCTTATAGTCTTTGAAATCTCACAGCGAAGAGGCCAGTGGAAATATGAGCTGTATGTTCCTCATAATGCCATTGGAAAAATGTATCTCCATTATGTCTGAAAGCTTTTCTCCTGCAGTCAATATCTCTGATATGCACTGAGAAATTACAGAATGAAACAGCTATCGGTTGCGCACTTGCGCAGCGATCTGGAGACTTTTAAACATGAGTGATACAGAGGTGTGAAGGTGCCTGGGACTTATTCTCAAAGACATGCTCTGTCACTATTGTGGCAGATTCAATATGAGGAGATGTTGTCTAAGCATTACACAACATCCTTGAGAAGCAGTTTGCAAGTGTGCCATCAACACCTGGCTTTGAAATGACTTCAAAATATCTTTTAAGTAAAAGCAGAAGTGGAGATTGTACCACGTGGAGAAAAAAGACCCATAATTTACTCTTCGGAGAAATGTGCTGTAAACCACATTAATATAGAAGCAAAGAAAGTTTAAGTCAAAGCTGACCTAACCAGATTATAATAACTATCACTTTGTGTCAAAGTTATATCCTCCTGAGAGGCACAGTTTTATTGGAAACACATTTAAATGGAGTTCTTTTGCAAGATGTGCCTACACAGGAAGAAAAGGGCACATACTGTTTTTAAAATAAATTAAAAGAAGGTTAGAAAGTATCGATCTGCAAAGCTTAGCCAAAAGCATTCTCTTTGAAAGCAGTAGCACTGGTTTGTGTGTGTGTATCTGTGTGTGACTGGCGTAGGAGGTTGCTGGCTCTCCCGTTACAGCTCCGGAGCGCTGCTGAGGGGGCGGGATGGGATGGCCACTGATGACTGACGGAGGTTTCCATCTCCCCAGCCTGTTGTCAGGAGAAAGTCCTCTCCACCTCCGCTCCCTGATCCCAGTCCAGGACTACCTCTCCACCTAATAAACCACCTCTCTGGGTCTAAACCACCCAGCATAAATACATTAACATGCTGCATGCATGTTCCTCTGTTTATCAAAACATGTCTACACCATTCATGTCAATCATCATGTGATTTGATAGTTTATGACTGGGTCAAATGTATTTCTTAAAACCACAGGCGGAGGGTGATCCATGTGTAAGAGATTTTTCTTTTCTATTTACTACAGCAGATATAACTTGAAATTAGATTTTGTGCCATTTTGAGCCATATATAGTATTCTAGATCTTCAAATTGCATGTACTACTTACTGTGAAACGATCACACCCCATATAAAGCACGCCAGATGAATAAATTATTATTAGTGGTATTTATACAGATGACTAAAAATGAGTACGTGCATGATACTGATAGATATATAAGCAAGCATACAGTATATGCATGTTTTTTAATCAAGCAAACTTGAATAATAAGTCATATACAATGCCTGTTCTTACACAGCAAAATAAAATTGAACTTCAAGGTTGACCTGCCAACTTGAAAAGTTTTAGGAAGTTGGGATGAAATCCATTGGAGGAGAAAATGTTCACAACTTTATTGGATTCTTGTGAATTTATTTTCACATGTAATTTCCATACATGTTTTTTAAATGCGGATATGGGTGTAATTTAAAAAGGGAACATTGTACATACTTGGATAAATATTTTTTTAATGCTACCATAATTTAATAAATACATCTTTATCTAAGAATTACACTGCAATTATTTGATATTTGTTTAAAACATTTTAAATCATTAAAAAAAAACAAGAAAAAAAAAAAAACCTTTATTTGTTACATGTATCTAGAGATGAAAGATGAATTTGCCTGCAGATTCCTGATTTAAAATTAGCGTTTTTTTCCTTCCGACTAGAAATTAAGGTTTTAAATCTTATGTTGGATTTGGGGTGGAGAAACTGATATTTCTTTATCTGTCCCTTATGCTTTCCCCTCATTTGTAGCTGTATATACAATTCATGTTTTTCTCTGTTGCCCTTGATGACCTGACATCGGTATTGCAGGCTGCAGTTTCACAGTAAAACACAGTAGCTGCAATGAAAAATATTTAGCCGGAAAGAGGGTAAAAAGCTCAAAGTTAAGTGCGTATGTGCTTCTTTCTTTTTTGTATATATAAACACACTCTTTAACCTCAGCGCTTGCCGCTCCATGCTGAAAATCATATTAGCTGTAAATGGCAAGAGAGTTTCTCTCTGCCCTTCAAACTATATTAATATGAGGATACTCGGGCACTCAGAGCAAAGCTGCAAACCTTTCTTTAGCCACATACAGAACAGCCAGTTCAGAGAAGGAAAATGAAGAAAGAGCTAAATTTATTGAATGTTAGTTTTCAGCATGATCTAGGTCTTTCTAATGCTAGTAAATATCAACAAGATTTTTAAATGCAAAACTTGTCGCCATGATTTGAGCATTTTGCTATGTGGCTGCTAAGGTGTTTTGAGTGGCTATGTTGAGCACATTGCTAAGTGGTTACTAGGGTGTTCTGAGTGGTTGCTAAGGTTTTATTAGTGATTTTTAGTATGTTGCTTGTGTGTTCCGGGGGGTTGCTAGGGTGTTCTTGGTCATTTCTAGGGTGTTTTGAGTGGTTGCTATGCGGTTGTTTAGGTGTTTTGAGTAGCTACATTGTGCATGTTGCTAAGTGGTTAGCAGGGTGTTTTGGGTGACTGCTGGTGTGTTCTGGGAGATTGCTAGCTAGTTGCTAAGGTGTTATAGTGAGTTTTGAAAAGGGCTGAATGATTTGGACAACAATGGCTATTATTTAGAAAAATATTACAATTGTGATTTGAATTATATGATTAAAATATTTAAATAATTAACTTAAAAGAAAATTAATAAATAAAAAATCTATTATGTACTGTAAGCATTTCCTTTTGACCAAAAATACGTCATGGGCAAACATATTCTACTGCAAATAGAAATATTGTTCCAGAAAGGGTGTTCAAATTTCAGTCCTTTTAAAAATAATCAGACTTAAAAAAATGAAATAAAAAATACATTAAATCATAGAGAGGAAAAAAAAAACAATCTGTGTTCAATGTAAAGTTCACTGTTCTCTGTGTACGTTTTTATGTTGACTTTGTGATAGGGTCTCAGCTGACTTATTTTTTTGGAAACTAAAGTTACTATTAAGAAATTATTATGGAAATAACTTTTTTTAATATGATTATTATTCTAAAACTGTAGCATATTTACGTACTAATTTTATGTATTCATTTACACCTACATGCAGAATAGCTATGCGGTACAGTTAAACCCTTAAGCCTTTATTTTGGTGAAAACTGAAGGAAGACTTTGTTTGAAGTTGAGTTGACAATGGCCTTTTTCTGCAGAAAAATGCTCTCATCCACTCTTCTGTCCACAAATATCCAGTGTTATGGGGTTACTTAAGATTTTGATTGTAAATTTAAGCAGCCAAGCATATTTGTAACAAGAAAATGTGCAATTGGTGAATCCAGAGCGCTGTAAAGGTAACATGCTCAGCTTAGCCTCTAGCGTGCTTGGAGTACGTGTAATACACTACAGAGAACAGTGCTGCACACATGGAGTAAGCTCAGCAAGCAGCATGAATATTTATTTATTTAAAAGTGCAGTATGTAAGATTCAGAGACTCTTGTTAAGTGAACTGCAGCCAGCTACCTGTTGCTTGTACTCACGCTGAAATGTGTAGTTCCCTCCATGTAGATAATAGTGATGCTTACCTTCACTTTCATTTAACGCACATGGCTTGCGAGTTGCAAGTTCGAATCCAGGGTGTGATGAGTGACTAGTCAGGCTTCATAAGCAACCAATTGGCCCAGTTGCTAGGTGGGTAGAGTCAAGTTGGGTTAACCTCCTCGTTGCCGCTATAATGTGATTCTCGCTCTTGGGGCATGTGGTGAGTTGTGCATGGATGCCACGGAAAATAGCGTGAGCATCCACACACACTAGGTCTCCATGGTAATGCGCTCAACCAGCCACGTGATAACATGCATGGATTGATGGTCTCAGATGCGGAGGCAACTTAGATTCGTCCTCCACCACCTGGATTGAGGCAAGTTACTACGCCACCATGAGGACTTAGAGTGCATTGTGAATTGGGCATTTCAAATTGGGGAGAAAACGGGAGAACATTCACAAAAAAAAAAGAAAACACACACACACACACACACACACGGCTTGCATTATTTTAACATGTGCAAATAAAACAAGCTTAAAATGACCTAAGTGCTTTCCAAACAGTAAAGGTGCAGCGTGAGCCCTGAAATATGAGAGTAGAAAATGAAAATGTTGGGAAATATTGAATGGTGGTAATCTGTTGGCTCTTTAAGAGATTTTAAGCTTGCCTCTTAACATGTTAGAGTGCTGCCCCGTGGTAACAATAGTGTTGGTACACAAGGATGATAATGATAATGTAAGCCCGGGTAAGGCGGGATAATACAGGCTTAACCACTGCTTTGGGATGAAGGAGCACTGGAGGAAAATAGCGAGAGAGAGACCCTCAGGCAACCCGCCTACTCCTTAGCATTCAGACATGATCAAATATCTACACAAACACTTGCACGAACGAAGCACACACAGTAGAAAGGAGGGTGCTATAAATAAGTGATCCAAAATCTCTCTCTCTCTTTTGTAAGTTTAGATTTTGTCCATGTAAATGAGGCTTCAGGATTAATCCGAGACTCTGACAGGATTTTTCCTGGATGAAGTGTCATCCTCAAATGTTTCCCTGACAATGTAAACAGATATTATGCTCTATTTAGTGGTACTATTTCTCATACTTAGGATTAGGGATTTGAAACTCTTAACTCAAAGTAAAAAAATTTGGGGCAGAACTCATTCTCTACTGTATGTTCTATGGAGGTGAACGATACCTCAAATCGAATGGCCTGTTTAGGAGAGGTATGTGCGATCAGACGATATAATGGGTGAAAAAAGGCACAGATTTACATTGAAGGATGGACCCCAGACATACTGTACAAGGACAAGAATATCGTAGAGACTTGGTTGGGGCTGGGATCTCTTGACCTGAGCTAGTAAACAACCACCTAGCAGCACCCTCTCATAACAATGCACTTAAACTCCCTAGTAAAATCTTAGCAACTGCGTAGCAATGCCCTGGCAACCACATGCAACACACTAGCATCATGTAAACAACTATTACACAGGCAAGCACCACTCACATTTTCTTCAGAAAAGGTAAAAATCTATTTATGTATACAATTTAGGTCAGAAATAAAGTAGATGTGTAAGTTTGGATTAAATTGCACCAAACGTCATCAGCTACACAATACCTGTAAAACATAGATGTCTTGAGTGGCTGAAAAGAACTGTTGACTGACATGGTGTCTCCAGAGAGCTGCTTTTTATTGTGACAATGACTGCATTGCTCAATATTATACATCTCCCTCATGTCCATCTCTCTCTCTCTCTCTCTCTCTCTCTCTCTCTCTCTCCATTCTCTTTACCTTTAATTCAATCCCTCTATCTCTGCAGCTTTGCTGCTCATGATGAAAAAGGTTTGTTTGCCATAGCAACCAAAGCAACATAGAGTATTCTTACAAAAAGTGCTGTTTTGTTATCATGGTGCAATTACGTCAATACTTTGGTACTTAGATTTATACCATGATACTGTTTGATTACAATATTCAAATACCATGGTATTTTTAATTTGAACAGTATGTAAGGTTCTTCAGAGAAAACCAAGGTAGTGTCCAAATACATGATAGTGCCATGGTTTTACCATGGTAAATATTTTTACGGTAATAACACTGTACTTTTTAGGAAGGGTTTATTTTTCTTTCTCTGAATCTCCTGCAACAAGCATACAGTTTTGAATATGAGAATATACATTTTAACACTGATATTCATACATAATATTACAGCACAGTATTATCTTGTAAACTGTGGTTTATAGTTCCCTTAAAGGAATAGATTCAAAAATGAAAATTCTCTCATCATTTACTCACCCTCATGCTATCCTAGATGTGTATTCCTTTCTTTCTTCTTCTGCTGAACCAATCATGCAAGTGAATTTTGACCTACACATTGAAGTTCAAAAAAGCACATAAAGGCAGCATATAAGTAATCCATACGACTTATAAAAGCCCATATCTTCAGAATAGAAATTGTAGGTGTGTTTGAGAAACAGATAAATATTTAAGTCCTTTTTTACTATAAATCTCCACTTTCGACCAGCCCCCTATGCATGTTCACGAGGGGAACGAGTACAACTTCTTCTGTTTTTTGGCAATTCATATTTTCTTGCATATCACCACATAGTGGGCAGGGAGGAGAAAGAGAAAAAAAGGATAAAGAAAAGGAAACAAATAAATAAATCATATTTGCACAACAGCCATGTGGTGGCGAAAAATGCAAATCGCCAAAAAACAAAAGAAGACCGCTTGTGAATGTGCATAGGTGGGTTTGTCGAAAGTTTCAATTTATAGTAAAAACGTACTTGAATATTGATCTGTTTCTCACCCACACATATCATATCACTTCTGAAGACATGGCTTGAACCGCTGAAGTCATATGGCTTACTTTTATGCTGCCTTTATGTGCTTTTTGAGCTTCAAAGATTTGGTCACTATTCACTTGCATTGTATGTACCTACAGAGCTGAAATATTCTTCTAAAAATCTTAATTTTTGTTCAGTAGAAGAAAGAAAGTCATACATGGGATGGAATGAGTGTGAGTGAATTTTAATTTTTGGGCGAAATATCTCTTTAACAAGAGTTTTCTATAGTAGCCAAAGATTCTGCCAAAATCTCAAACAAAATACTAATTTATTTCATGCGGTAACATTTAAATGTACTTGCAATATTGCTTTATAAGTAAAAAATAATAGACATAGCAAAACAAATTTTTTCTTGAGGATTTTTTCTTGTTTTGCAGTTAAAATATCTAAATATTTCTTAAAAAAAGAATTTACTTGAAAAGATATTTAGTCTTATTTTCAGATAAATCTAACAAATGTATTAACATCTATGCTTATAACAAGAAAAAACTGCTGATGGGCTAAGCAAAATATTCAAATGAGAACAAGTTTAAATTTTTATTAACCCATTGACAAAAAGTTTTTTCTGTTTTAAGAATAAACCCTCACTAAATAGTTTTAGAGAAAACAAGACTTATTATCTTTTGTCATTCTGCACCTCAAGTCATTATTTCTTGTTTCTAAGATGTTTAGATATTTTTATAACTGCAAAATAAGAAACTTTTTTGTTCAGTCTTACCCCATAAGTTTCCACCAAAAGTACACCAAAAGCTCTTTAAACTCCTGCTGGATGTTTTCATTTTCAGCAGTGTAGATATATTTACTATTGTTATTTCACAAGAAATTAATATAGAATCTCCTTCAAAGTGTGTAATATGCTTAAGTAATCTTTTGTGCAATTTCTGTTTTTGATGACAGTGGTGGAATATCACATGACCACAGTTTTATTGTGGTACCAATGATATAACTAATAATTTTGGCAAAAATATGGTACATTTTTGTTAAAGGGTTAGTTCACCCAAAAATTTTAATTATCCCATAATTTACTCAAGCCATTCTAGTTGTATATGACTTTCTTCTTTCAGCCAAACACAAGGGCATCCATCCATCAAAAAAGCAATCCATACGGCTCCAGGGGGTTAATAAAGGCCTTCTGAAGCGAATTGATGCGTTTTTGTAAGAAAAATATCCATATTTCTAACTTTATAAACTATAATTACTGACTTCCAGTAACAGTCGTCCGTGCATTCACAAGAGAGTTGAGTTCTGGCGTATGACGTAGCCATAGCGTATGCTCCGGTGAGAAGTGTTGACCGCGGAGGCACGCGTTGTTTACAGCAAAGGAAAATGGCGAAAAGTAGTGAGTTGTTTTAGCTATACTGTAGATATGGTGCATTCGTGTGTCTATCCAGTCATTCCAATCCTCCATTCATGCAGCAAACACGCTCAGCATCTGTTGGCATTACCTCGCATTTCCTGCGTGAGCACCACCACGTCTCCTGTACTCTCCGACATTTTTCTTTAAAAATCCTCTGTGTTTTGTTTTGCTCTATCCTCTGTGCTTCCACTTTCGTCACTTCTCACCAGAGCTTACACTGCACCTACGTCATACGCTATTGTAGTGATGGCTCAGTGGTTGAGGATCAGGGTTACTGACCAGAAGGTCAGGGGTTCAAGCCCCAGCACCACCAAGATGCCACTGTTGGGCCCTTGAGCAAGGCCCTTAACCCTATCTGCTCCAGGGGTGCTGTATCATGGCTGACCCTGCACTCTGACACCAGCTTAGCTGGGATATGTGAAAACTAATACATTTCACTGTATTTATGCAAAAAACTTTGTGTATAATGTGTGACCAAAATAAAGGATTCTATTCTATTTCTATCTATTTCTAGAACTCGACTCACTTGTGAACTCACGGATGGCCGTTACAGTGAGCCAGCTAGTTTATAAATATAGTTTTTAAAAAATAAAAAATAAAACGCCTATGGATTACTTTTTTGATTGATGAATGTGCTTTTTTGGGCTTCAAAATCTAAGGTACCATTCATTCCAATTATAAATCTTGGAAGAGCCAGAATATTTTGTAATATAACTCAGATTGTGTTTGGCTGAAAGAAGAAAGTCATATACACCTAGGATGCCTTCATTTTTGGGTGAACTAACCCTTTAAGGGTATTATGATGTTAGTAGTTTATTCAAGTATGGTAACCTAATAGTTTGAAACCAGCTCATCGGAACAAACTTTAATTTGAACTTAACTTGGCCCAACTTTAATTTGATCACATTGGGTAATTCTATACCTATCCTTGTCATTTTAAAATAAGACACTGAATTTTCAGCTCTTGCCTCAGTCACTTGTTATGAGCAAGATGTCAACACTATTGCGACAGCCCGCCTCTAATTACCTGTGGCCATTTCTTATTTTAGTGCCGTTGATTTGGTTTCACTCCTCAACTGTCTCTATGGCAACCACTGCAGCCCGAGCTCAAGCCTCCCATGCTCTCTCTTTCTCTATTGCTCGCCCATGCTTCCCGCCTTCAGCCGCGTTTGGGTTCTTCCAGCTCAAAGGGTTAAAACGTCATATCCGGAGGCCACAGCTGGAAGGACGGATAGCCGTCTTTATGTCAGCTCAGTACGATTCATGACAGCAATGTGCTGATTTTGTGTGTTGCGGGCATGAAGTGACATTGACACTAAAGTTAAAGGAATAGGTCAATGTGCCCGTAAATTTGTAACCCATGCCATGAACAATATCACATTGTTAACCAATGTGCCCATGTAACCCTGTGCCAGACAGCGTTTGATAGTCAGATGAGATGTGTTGTGACATGGGTCAGAGTGACAGATGTCCACTAGTGGAGTCGGGCGAAAGTCAGTATCGGGTGTCGGGATCACTTGAGGCTAAAGCTGCCAGGATAACAGAGGAAATTACTATCATTAAGATGACAAATGCCCCAGCCTGTGAACACACGCTATATACTTAAGGACTAAAGAGCACCATTATATACTGACATGTCTAATAAATGAGCTCACAGTGAGACTCATTCAGAGATATTCGTATCCAGATTGTGTATCAGCTCAGTATACCCGAGTATATGAAGAGCAGTTTTTGCTAGATGAGAAATACTATCTATCTATCTATCTATCTATCTATCTATCTATCTATCTATCTATCTATCTATCTATCTATCTATCTATCTATCTATCTGTCCGTCCGTCCGTCCATCCATCCATCCATCCATCCATCCATCCATCCATCGACTGATTATACAGTGCTATATACGGGGCTCGGGCCACCTAAAATGACCTTGAAATTCAAAACGTGGGGGCATAGTAAATGCCCTCTTAATTATTCTGTTTGTTAAAATTGGTTGGAATAATATTAAAGTAAAAAATACCCCTGAAAATTAAATTCAGGGGACAAATATTGCCCCTTAATGTACAAGTAAATTTTGTACACAGATAGAGTGGGCCCAAAATTTTGTTTGAAACTTAAAGGGATAGTTCACTCAAAAATAATTACTCAGCCTCAATCACTATTCCATTTTATTGTATGGAAAAAAACATAAGGCCTTACTTATTTTGCATTCCAATGAAGAAAGAAAATCATATGTATTTGAAAAACATGAGGGTGAGTGACTGATGACAGAATTAAAATTTTTGGCTCAACTGTCCTTTTATCTGCAGTTAAAATGCATTAGAAAATGCAATATAAAAACAAGTGTCTTAATCAAACAAATGATGCTAGACCTTTTCTCAAAACTAACTTTACTTGTCTAAGGATTTATTAATTACTTTTTAGCCACTGTTGTTAAGGTGATTTTTTTTTGTGGATATACTGTATGAAGTCAGTTACAACCAGAAAACCAACCAGAAAGTGCCCTTTATTATAATATCTTTATAGTGAACATTGTATATTATTTTAGAATTTAAAACCTAATACATTTATTTTTCAGAAATGTCTTGCTTGAAAAGTGCTTGTGTCATCTTTCTTTAAAATTAATGCTACTTTGTTTGTTAGTTGCTGTTGCTTGGACAAACAAATATAACAGATATACTGTAACTCTCAGATACAACAGATATATCTTTCTTACATTTTAATTGTGATAGTGATTTTTAAAAAATGTTTTATTACATTTTAAGGGATAGTTCATTTCAAAATAATAATTCTCTCATCATGTACTCACCCTTATTCACAATAAATGGTCTGTTTCTCACCCAAAACGATCATATCCCTTCAGAAGACATGGATTAAACCAATCGAGTCGTGTGGATTAATTTTATGCTTTTTGGTGCTTGAAAGTTTTGGACTACATTGTATGGACAAAATCAAACTGCCTTGGAATCATTGTCTGTGTTCCACCAACATGATCATACATGAAGTTGGCATGCTGTTTCTGAAAGTTCCGGTGCCCTGGATCGGCAACAGTTTGCCAACTCACTGACATGCGACATTTCCCACCAGATTTTTTTGCAACGGTTTCAGTGTATTTACCTTCCCATGTGGCTCAACCAGCAGCGTGTTGCTTTAGCAGCGTTAGAGTCCCAGGATCATATCCACGTTGAAACCCTGTGTGGCAGCGGGGGCGTGGTCAAGCGCCCGTCCGGGAGAGAAAAGTGGTAAGGGCGCTCACACCTGAGCTAAATTATGTCTAACACCTGTGTCTAATTGCAGTAGCGTGAGGAGAGCGGCATAAAAAGCAGCAGCAACAGAGCCTCGAGAGAGAGAACCCGACGCCAACACAAAAGAAGAGATAAACAGTGTATAGTGACTTGTTCATAATAATTAAAATTAAAAAGAATCTTACCTTTGAAGCCGACGCTGTTTCCGTGTCTTCCTTAGTGGAAAAGCTTCACACTGGTGCCGAAACCCGGGAAATTGGAAAATTTTCTGCAAGTTATGGAACAGAGTCGCCCCATAGAGTCCTCCCAGCTGGCGGAAGTCCTCCAGTCCCTCGCTACACTCCATCAGAGCCACCAACAGTCCCTGCTTGAGCTCCGCAAGACCAGGATCGCCGGTTCTTCGAGATCATGCGGGCTCAAGCAGAGGACCGGCTCGCCATCCGGAGCCTCCTCAGCCAGGAGGCCGCTCCAGCCGCAGCCGCGACCCTGGACACCCGCGCCACATTGCCCCCACCCGCGTTACAGAAGATGGGGCCGGCAGATGATCCAGAGGCGTTCATCGATTTGTTCGAACATACGGCGGAAATTTGGGGGTGGCCCCAAGACCAGTGGGCAGCACGTCTAGTCCCTCTCTTGTCCGGGGAAGCACAACTCGCGGCGCAACAACTGCCGGCAACAAGCCTCCTGGCCTATGCAGACCTGAGGAGAGCCATCCTGCAATGGGTTGGTCGGAGCCCGGAAGAAAATTGCCAGCTCTTCCGGGCTATGAAACTGGATAGGACCGACCGCCCGTTCGCGTTCGCCCAGCGGCTCCGTGATGCCTGTCGGAGGTGGCTACTTGTGGGGGACCGCGATGTCGAGGGACTGGTCGATCAGGTGGTACTGGAGCAGTTTGTTCAGCGTTTGCCCAAGAGAATGGCGGAGTGGGTCCAGTGCCACCGCCCGGCTTCACTGGAGGAAGCCGTACAACTCGCGGAGGACCACATGGCGGTGATGAGCGGATGAGCGGATGAGCCCTCTCTCTCTCTCTCCCCTTCCCCTGTGTCTTCCCCTGTTTTGTCTTCCCCTCTTCCCTCTCGCTCTGCTCTCTCCCCAGGGTCCGTTACTGCCCCACGCAGGCGTGGAGGGTTCGTGAGACCAGCTTCCCGGCCGTGGGAGAACCCGCCTACCCCTTCCCCGTCCTTCAGCCGCTCTCCTCCTCAGGTGGGGGCTCCCGCCAGCACGGGTGCGGCCGTGGCGCCTGGTCCGGTCTGCTGGAGGTGCGGAGACCTGGACCACTTCCGGGATCAGTGTCCGCTGATGGAAGTAGGGACTGTGGTGCGGGTCTCCGATGTCCCGCAGGCTGCCCCCGATCGGGCTGGAGCGTACCGTATTCCGGTAAGGATCCAGGGGGGTACATACCAAGCTTTGTTGGATACCGGCTGTAACCAGACCACCATCCACCAACGCTTGGTTCAACCCGGGGCTTTGGGCTTAGCTAAACGGGTGAGGGTGAGGTGTGTGCATGGGGATATTCACAAGTATCCCATGGTGACTTTGGCGATCAAATTCCGGGGAGAAAAACATAGTGTGGAGGCAGTGGTTAGTTCCCGCCTCACCCATCTGCTAATTTTGGGTACTGATTGGCCGAATTTTAGAAATTTATTGGAGGGAGTTTGTGCAGATGGGTCCTGCTTGAAAGTGAAGAGATGTGTGATGTGCGATGCTTTGCGGGGGAGGCGGAGCCGGGCCGCCCTCAGCTGCTCGAATGACGAGGGACGGGCGAGGTTGTCGCCCTCCTCTCAGGGAATTCCCGGAGGGGACTTCCCTTGGAGCAGTCGCGGATGAAACCCTTAAGCACGCTTTTGACCAAGTGAGAGTAATCGATGGTCAACAACTGCGGCCGGGTGTCGCTGTTTCATATCCATATTTTTCACTTATTAAAGATCGGTTGTAGAGAGTGACGCAGAACGCTCAAACAAAGGAGGAGGTGACACAATTGTTGATTCCACGGAGCCGCCGGGAAATGATTTTCCAGGCGGCTCACTATAATCCTATGGCCGGTCACCTAGGGGAACGAAAAACACTTCTCCGTCTAATAGCCCGCTTCTATTGGCCGGGCATTGGCGGTGACGTCCGCAGGTGGTGTGCGGCGTGCCGTGAATGTCAGCTGGTAAACCCACCGGCCACCCCAAAAGCGCCATTGCACCCTCTACCATTGATCGAGGTCCCCTTTGAAAGAATTGGGATGGACCTCGTCGGGCCATTAGAACGGACAGCACGCGGGCATCGCTTCATGTTAGTCCTAGTGGATTACGCGACGCGATATCCGGAAGCAGTGCCTCTGAGCAACATCTCCGCACGTAGTGTTTCAGGGGCACTCTTCAAGATAATCTCCAGGGTGGGGATTCCGAAAGAAATCCTCACCGATCAAGGCACGACTTTTATGTCACGAACACTCCGCGAACTTTACGAGCTCTTGGGCATTAAATCGATTCAAGACTAGCGCTTACCATCCGCAGACTGATGGCCTAGTGGAACGGTTTAATAAAACGCTCAAGAACATGATTCGTAAATTGCATACACGATGACGCTAGAAATTGGGATAAGTGGCTGGACCCCCTGTTGTTTGCAGTACGAGAGGTCCCACAAGCCTCCACAGGGTTTTCCCCGTTTGAGCTGCTGTACGGGCGACGCCCACGCGGGGTCCTCGACGTCATCCGCGAAGCTTGGGAGAGGGACCTTCTAATAGCAAAAATGAAATTCAGTACGTTCTTGATCTTAGGGCAAAACTCCACACACTGGGGCGTCTAACACAGGAGAATTTGCTCCAGGCTCAAGAACGCCAATGCCGGCTGTATGACAGGGGTGCTCGGCTACGGGAATTTACACCGGGAGATAAGGTACTTGTATTGCTCCCAACATCGAGCTCTAAATTACTCGCCAAGTGGCAAGGACCCTTTGAGGTCACACGACGAGTTGGGGATCTCGATTATGATGTTAAACGTACCGATAGAGGGGCGCCGTCAAATATATCACCTCAACCTCCTGAAATTGTGGAGGGAAGAGGCGGCCTCTGTGACGTTGGCCACGGTAGTTCCGGAGAGGGCGGAGCTCAGACCGGAGGTAAACAAAGCTCGCAATCTCAACACCCCGGTTACTTGTGGAGACCACCTCTCACCGCGTCAACTCACAGAGGTTTCCGATTTACAAATGGAATTTGCAGACGTGTTTTCTCCTCTACCGGGCCATACAAACATCATACAGCACCACATCGAGACCGAACCAGACGTGGTGGTACGTAGCCGCCCCTATCGTTTACCCGAACACAAAAAGAAAATAGTTCGGGAGGAATTAGATGCGATGCTTGATATGGGCGTAATAGAGGAATCCCACAGTGATTGGTCCAGCCCGGTTGTTCTTGTTCCGAAGAACGACGGGTCTGTTCGATTCTGTGTGGATTACAGAAAAGTCAACGCGGTGTCTAAATTTGACGCATACCCAATGCCCCGTGTTGATGAACTGCTCGATCGGTTAGGTACGGCTCGGTTTTATTCGACCTTGGATTTAACAAAGGGTTATTGGCAGATCCCCTTGACACCAATGTCCCGTGAGAAAACAGCCTTCACGACGCCGTTTGGATTACACCAATTTGTGACGCTTCCTTTCGGTTTGTTTGGGGCTCCGGCCACGTTTCAGCGACTCATGGATCGGATCCTCAGACCTCACACCGCGTATGCCGCTGCCTATTTAGATGATATTATCATTTATAGCAATGATTGGCAGCGGCACATGCAACATCTGAGGGCCGTCCTGAGATCGCTGCGGCGGGCGGGGCTCACAGAAAACCCTAAGAAGTGCGCGATTGGGCGTGTGGAGGTACGATATCTGGGGTTCCACTTGGGTCATGGCCAGGTGTGTCCCCAAATTGATAAGACTGCGGCGATTGCGACTTGCCCTAGACCCAAGACCAAAAAGGGGGTGAGGCAGTTCCTGGGGCTGGCTGGCTATTACAGACGGTTTGTGCCTAATTATTCGGATGTCACCAGCCCGCTGACTGACCTCACTAAAAAGGGGGCTCCAGATCCGGTCCAATGGTCGGAGCAGTGCCAACAGGCGTTTACTCAGATTAAAGCTGCACTTTGTGGGGGGCCGCTTTTGCATACACCTAACTTCTCTCTCCCCTTCGTATTACAGACGGACGCTTCAGACAGAGGGCTGGGGGCCGTACTTTCGCAGGTGGTGGAGGGAGAGGAGCGCCCTGAGGGAGACTAAGTACAGCACCATAGAGAAGGAGTGTCTGGCCATCAAGTGGGCGGTCCTCACCCTCCGATACTACCTGCTGGGGCGGGCCTTCACCCTCTGCTCGGATCATGCCCCACTGCAGTGGCTCCACCGCATGAAAGATACTAACGCCCGGATCACCCGTTGGTATCTGGCACTCCAGCCTTTTAAGTTCAAGGTGGTCCACAGACCGGGGGTGCAGATGGCTGCCGCTGACTTCCTCTCCAGAAATGGGGGGGTGAGTGGTAGGCAGGCCGGATGACGCCCGCCTGAGTCGGGCGGTGGGGGTATGTGGCAGCGGGGCGTGGTCAAGCGCCCGTCCGGAGAGAAAAGCGGTAAGGGCTCACACCTGAGCTAAATTATGTCTAACACCTGTGTCTAATTGCAGTAGCGTGAGGAGAGCGGCATAAAAAGCAGCAGCAACAGAGCCTCGAGAGAGAACCCGACGCCAACACAAAAGAAGAGATAAACAGTGTATAGTGACTTGTTCATAATAATTAAAATTAAAAAGAATCTTACCTTTGAAGCCGACGCTGTTTCCGTGTCTTCCTTAGTGGAAAAGCTTCACACCCTGAAAGTAATCGTGTTTGCTTAATCAGTGATGAGCGTGATAGGGAAAGGTTGCACTTTTCCCCCTAACATCTAATTTTTACTCCCCTAATGGTTAGTTTTAGGCTTGAGTTTGGAAGTGGGGGTTCAGTTTATAAAATATGCATTCCTCTTCACTGTATTACATCCTGTACAGATGAGAGGAACTCGCTTCACAACAAATTTTAGGTAACTTCTCCTGGATTTAAAAGGAGCTCACACGTGCCTATAACACTTACCGCTTTGGCCACTGGGGGCAGTGTTTTACATTTCAGTAAGTATATACCGAATTTTGCTAAAGAAATTTCAACCTACTCTTTTCGATTTGGTTTCATTCGTATGTCAACATGCACAGAGTGTAATGGTCAGATGGTGATTGGGGTTGTGGTGGCTGACTTCAAAAAAATAGATGCATGATTCCCCTGTGACCTGTGATCAACTCCAGGACCAGTATGTGAAACCAGCTTGATTCCATAAAGATTTGATGTAGAAAATGACAGTTGGGAAACTCAATGCTAATGCTAAAACAGGTGTGTGATTCAGTCTGGGAATGAAAAGACAATTATGGCAGCTACTCGGCAAGAACTTGTAACTCATAACATCATTTCATCCTTCAGTACATAATCACACAAGCATTTTATCTTTTTGGTGATGGATAGCAAGTCTTGTTTTCACTGTAGGTTTTGACGAATAGTCTCTCTGTGCCGATCGTTTTTCAGCTCTGCACCAGAAATCGGTCTTAAGTATCAGAATGACAGCTGACATTTCACTCATGCCTATTTTTAGTTTAACTATTGATTTCGGGTCACATCCAATGTGTGCGCTCAAATCAGACCCCTCCTTGCTTACATTGTAATTCTCATCGTATCTGTAGTCTGATATGGGCCTCCTGCGGTGGAAGAGCTGCCGGGTAATGGTGTGAGAGCTGTATTCCCTTGCAGGCGGCTTCATTAAAAGCAGTGGGATGGTGCCTGGATCAATCTTTCTTGCACAGGAATCGATTGTTTCTCCCCTGTGTACTGGGGATTCCTCTGCGCTCGACCTGTTAGCAGCGTGGGGGGGGTTTAGAGGGAGGAGTGCAATATCTTACTAATTATATGAAAAGCCCCAGTTGCTGGGAGGGTTTTTGATGGATATCGAACATACTGGATATATGACAATGCGGTCTGTCTTCTAGTTAAACTCACACAATGATGTGTTTGTTAACCATTGGTTTAGGCATCAATATGTTTATGTGTGTGGGTCTGAATGTTGCTCTTGATTCTCCAGTGGTCCACTCTAGAATTAATAGCTCAGCTGCTTTCCAAGCTCAGCAATTACGGTTATTAAGATTAGGTAATTGACCCAGAGGGTTTGAGAGGACTGCTTGGAGATATCTTTTAGCAAACATCAGCCGCACACTAATAAGGAAACGCAGATGAGGAAAACCAAAAGGTTTATAACAATGTTTTAATCCATGGGTTTTTAGTTTTAAGTGGTTCTGCCATATTCTGTTACTAATTAATATTGGACCAGTTACACCCAGAACACCATTACAACTGCAAGCAATGTGATTAAAAACACTCATAATAAATGTCATAATAAATTGTACGAGATCACAAAATCATAAAAAAACATGTACAAGTTGGCTAGTACAAAAATATAAAACATTTGCTCCTATAGAGAAAAATAAATGAACAAGCATTTAATGTTAATATGATTTTTCCTTATTCAAACCCCTTAAAAATCCCTAAAGGCAATGAAAAAGCAGCTAATGCCTAAACCTAACCATGACTTAAAAAGCAAAATCACTGTTTTGTACCACAGAAGAGAAACATGTGTTTTAAATTAGCATTCTTATGATTTTCCCTTAGTTTAACCACTAATCCAAACCCCAAATCTAACCATGATTTTACTAAGGAAGTAACTTTTGTGTACCTCAGAAAAAAGAAAACATTAGTGTTTGGAATAAGACATGGGAAGCATTTTACAGGTTGTTCACACATCAGCCTGTATTGTATCAATGTGAAATTCTGTTTGTTCATTAGTTGGTCTCGATGGGAAAAAAAGACTTACCTTTTTGAATGAGCCAAGGCGTATGATATATTGTGATTTCTCCATTCCGTACAACTTATTATGTGTTGTCAAGAAACTATGTTGCTCTAGCAATCACCCAAAACACCCTAGCAACTACATAGCAACATGCATAAAACTCGGAATTTTGTCTAATTCAACCTACTTTTTCATAATCTCTTAAGTACAACAGTATAATTTACTGTAATTATAGAATAATTTACACAAGCTATTCAGTGCAGCACATTTATACCTCAACATTCTTAATCTCACTTTATGATAAATAATTAAGTATTCTTAATTTGAAAAGAGTGCTCACACTGTGTGATCTTGTACTTCATGTAATATCCGCTTTTTCATTGTCTTAATTAAATACATGAAATAACAGCGTTACGTTGATATTATGTTCGTTGCGTCCTCTGGGACTTATGATTGTGAAGTGTCTTTTCAGTTTCTTCTGCATCATTTTCATAATGCGGATGCGCTGGAGCCAAACTGTGTTTTTCCATTCTGAGCGCACTAACAAATTGCCACCTGTCAGGGCTGGATTTCATCCCTTTTTCACTTCAGTTCAGGACAAGCAAGATTATAAGACACTTTAAGCTTGTGTGGAAACATTCTATCACGCCATTGTTTGATCAGAGAGGGACAAGCCTGCTAAATAATTAAGAGATCAGCACCCCTTTGAGAGAATACAGTGCTAAGCCCTACATGAGAGGCAACCCAGGATCCTGCAATAGCTCAAAGCTTCCGCATTAAAACACGTAATCATTTGCACAATGTTGAAGTGAAATTAGAATTTTTCTTCTTTCCTTGCATGTCCCCCCGCGTTTCCTCTGTCAATCTGTAACGTAAAGAGATTTGCTTTTCAAACAAGGCATGCAAGAGCATGGTTTGGGGGAGATAAGTTTAAATGTACATGGAGTGAGGCATTCTGGAGGTCTGCCCATTGCTGTGCATCATTTGCTTATATTTATTTATATACTCAAACACTTAAGCCACTTTGTCTCAAACCTCTTAAACCATCAAAGACCAAATGTAGCAAAACTGCAACACATGTATGAATTTTTGTATTTTTTTTTTGTTGCACCAAATATTTTAATGTGACACAGTTCAATGTGTGGGGGGCTCAGGTCATAAATGCCACTAAAAGTGACAAAAATGCCCCCCAAATTGCCCTCATTGTTTGCTATTTACTTCCTCTGAATTTTTCTTTGGGTGAACGATCCCTTTAAGTTCCCAAAAGTGGTAAAATTTGGTTACGTTGAATGCAAAAATAGAAAAGAAGAAAAAAAAAACAGGAAGGTAAAAACTCAGTCACACTGAGTATTTAATTTGAAGTTGTTTGGCATGTTCGCTTATACGCCATCTCAGAGATTAGGAAATCCAGCCAGCTTCTGCTCCCTGCGTGTCTCCTTTCAACTCCCCCCTCTTCACCAGCAGCCCCTCCCGTGTCACTGAATTAAACACTCCATATTTATTTTATTTTATTTTAATTTTATTTTTATTCAGAGGCACCTCAGATACCTGTGACTTATAACATGCTCCCAGCCGAGCATTTGATTGATTTTTTTGACAGAAATGTCCTCATTAGGTCGCTACAAATGGCATGAAAAGACGCACGCCGCAGAGAAGTGAAGAGGAGAGGCAATGTAGAGGAGATAAAAAGTTTGCTTGCTTTTTGACACTTGCTCACTTTTATCTGTGGCATTTCCAGATTACGGTTCAAAGTTGCAAGCGTGCATGCATGCTGGCAAACGCATGCATGCTACCGAGTGCCTCTATAATTATATTGCACAATTAATTAAAGAAAAGGAGTTTAATAGATTCCAGATGAACCTCGGTGACTAATTATCATGTCTTTGATAGTGAAAGTGTGCAGACGGAGCGATAGAATGAAAGAGAGTGAAGAGGGCTCAGGGCATGAGAGAAAGAAAGAAAAAAAATGCAGGAAAACTGGGAAAGAGATGATATAGGAAAGGGGAGTTTTTCTGTTCCCTCAACATGGTATCCGGTTGCACAGTTGAATTCAAAGCCTATTTTCTTAATTAAAGGGTTTAATAGGAATGGGGTTGGGCTGCCTGAAGAAAGTGTAAGAGGATTATTGGGGTTACAAGATAGGGAAGATGAGACTTGGGATAAACAAAAGTTCTATTTTTTTTTACTATATTCTTTTTTGCAAGTCTGCCTTTTATTTTTGGCATGTGACTGAAATGATATTTTAGTGCCTCTTTAGATGCCAGCTTGGTGTTATTAAGATAAGAAGCTTTGCTTTAAGTGTAACACCTCAATAAACTCTCATTGACACCTTTTAGCTGCTCTCTTTAGGGAAATAAATCAGCATTGTTTTTCTTTATAATAATTAGTATGTAAATTGGGAATACGAGTTCTGAGTATCTCTCCGACCTGGTTTGTACTATATACAACGTTGACAAGTGTGCAGTGACGTGTGTATACAGCAATAACAGAATCATTTAAAACCACTGTAGACAAAACAGAGATTCAAAAATAAACAAATTTGGATTAATTATCCAATATGTGCAGTGTAAATTCATCTTGAAGATTGCTGGAATCTTTGGACTGCACTGTGAAGATGTCTATGGATTTACACACTCAAATATGTGAGTGTGTGTGACGCCTGCAGATGGAGTCCTTGGTGAAAACCTGTTGACACATTGAAACCATTAGTGCTGTTTTCCCTCTACATTCACTGCCAGTCTGCTTCTGCCACCTCTCCTGCTGATGGGAGTAAAAATACTCTGTTATGCTTAGTGCCAACTCTTTCTGTTTTAAAATCCTTTGCCCATCTGTAAGGCTGTCTAAGATTAGTTATGAAAGTATAAGGTTGAATCTTCTGAAAACATGTCCACGTCATATTTCACCCCAAAATAATAAAAACTAAATTATAATTTTTATTTTGCATAGAGAAATTGAAGCATTTACAGTATTTAGGACTATTAAATGTTTTTACATTGTGACATTATTGTAAGCATATATTCCCCCTAAATTCTCATTATTGTCATGTGTCCTAATTTACCATTATGTTGTCATTATTGTAATTTGTAATACAATATACTGTATTACAATGTTTTTATTATTATTATTTAAATAGGCATACATTAAATGTCAGTACAAATATGGTTAACGGTTTACAAAACTTTAAATATTATTATGTTATTATTTTATTCATAATTTTGTTAACTTTAGGGCTTCATGTTTAACAGTAAATGTAATTGTCTATTATTGCCCTTGATATTGTAATCACGATTATTAAAGTTGATTCATAGAAGTTACATATAATACTTATTTGTCTAACTGAAACTGTATTCTTTGTGTTCTCAACAAGCTGAGAACTTACTTTATCACTGTTAAACTTCACATTAGACAACTTATGATTCAACTTAATTTTACGACTTACACTTTACAATTTCATAGCAAAATTTAAATCAAATTGTATTGAGCAATCTTAAACAAAATAAAATAAAACAAATAAAATATTCATGTTTCATTCATTTAATTAGGATAAAAAGACTATTTAATGGCATTTTGTAATAAAATTGAAATGTGTAAATCTTAAAAATCATCCATCTGCGCCCCCGGCCTGTTGACCACCTCAAACTTAAATGGCTGGAGTGCTAGATACCAAAGGATGATCCGGGCATGGGTCATGCGGTGGAGACCTTGGTGCGGGGTATGGTCTGAACAGAGGGTGAATGCTTGTTCCAACAAATAATAGCGGAGAGTGAGGACTGCCCACTTGAAGGCCAAACACTCCTTCTCTATGGTGCTGTACTTCACCTCTCTCAAAGAGAGTTTCTGACTGATGTACAGCAGCAGGCACTCCTCCCCATCCACCACTTGGAACAGTACAGCACCCAGCTCCCTGTCTGATACATCCATCTGCAAAACTGCAGACTTTTGATAATAGCCACCCAATGTCTCATCTCCTTTTTGGTCTTGGGTCTTGGGCAGGTCGCAACCACTGCAGTTTTATCAATTTGGGGCCTCACCTGACCATGACCCAAATGTAACCCCAGCTCATTGCAGTGACCTCAGAACTGCCCCCAGATGCTGCATGTGCCACTGCCAATCATTAATATAAATAATGATAATAATCCAAATAGTGTTATATGCAGCGTGTGGTTTGAGGACCCTGTCCAAAAGATGCTGAAATGTAGCCAGGGCCCCAAACAAACCGAACGGAAGGGTCACAAATTGGTGTGAGCCAAACGGTGTGGAGAAAGATGTTTTTTCACGGGACATCTGTGTTAATGGGATCTGCATTCTCCCTTTGTTAAATCCAATGTCGAATAAAAGTGAGCCGTGCCCATCCGATCGAGCAATTCGTCATTACGAGACATTGGATAATCATCAGATTTTGACACTGCGTTAACTTTTCTATAATTCACACAGAACTGGACTGAGCCATTGCTCTTAGGTACATGAACCACTGGGCTGGCCCAATCACTGTGAGATTCCTCTATTACCCCCAATATCGAACGTGGCTTTTAAAAAAATAAATAAAAATGTTCTCACCTTTTCTTCCGAATTTGGAATGTCCAATTCCCAATGTCCAAAGTCCTCGTGGTTTCGTAATGACTTGCCTCAATCCGGGTAGCGGAGGACAAATCTCATTTGCCTCCGTGTCCGAGACCATCAATCTGCACATCTTTTCACATGGCTTGTTGAGCGCGCTACCGTGGAGATGATTCGAACTTGCGAATCCAGGTGTGGTAGTCAGCATCTTTACTTGTTGAGCTACCCAGGCCACCTGAACATGGCCTTTAATTCTTCCCGTACTACCTTTTTCTTGTGTTCGGTTAAGTGGTATGGACGTTTACGCACCAGTACCCCTGGGTTGTCTCGATGTGGTGTTTTTTTAGATTTGTGTGGCGGTGGAGAGGCGAGAACACGTCAGAGAAATTATTTAGCAAACCTGGCAACCTCAGTACGTTGTGATGCCGAGAGGTGGTCTCCACAAGGGACTGGCGTGAAGTGATTGGCTTTTAGATTCACCTCCGGTCTGAGCTCCTCTCTCTCCGGAACAACCATCGCCAAGGATGTGGGTACCGCCTCTCTCCATGGTTTTAGTAGGTTGAGATGGTAAATCCGACGGGCCCTCCCCTATCCGTATGCACTACCTCTTAATGGACTTCCCCAACTTGCCGTGTGACCTCAAATGGCCCTTGCCACTTCGTAATGTTTGTAATTTTTAGCTTGATGTGGGCAGTAATACAAGTACTTTATCTCCCTGTGCAAACTCCCATAGCCCAGCTCCCCTATTATACAGCTGGGACTGATGTTCTTGCTCCTGTAGCAAATTCTCCTGTGATATGCATATTCCCCTGTGATATGCAAATTCCCCCAGTGTGTGGAGTTTTGCTCTTAGGTCAAGAATGTATTGAATTTCATTTTTGCTCTGTGAAGGTCACTCCTCCCAGTTTTCCTTCATGTAGTCTAACACGCCACGGGGCTTACACCCATATAACAATTAAAACAGGGAAAACCCTGTGGAGGCTTGTGGGACCACTCACACTGCAAATAATAGGGGTGGCCACCCCCTCCTCGGGTACTAAGCTCCGCAGCACCCGTCGGTCCTCCTCCTGGGCCCGAAGGAGCACCTCAGAACACTGTTGCTGCTCTCTCCAAAGTTCCATGAGGGCCTGGTGTTGGCCCTGGTGGATGCTGGCAAGGGACCGGAAGACTTACTCCAGCGGCGATGATTCCATGACAGCGTATCCTTCTTCGTCCACTCCCGGGGTTTGGCACCAGTGTAACAGGTTCGAGGATTGAGGAAGCGGGAGATCCAACTCAAAGGTAAATGTATTAATATACAAAATATGTTCACTTAACAGTGTAACGGCTCCACATAGAAACACTCAAATGCTCTGGGAATGGCAGAAGCCAACACACAAGCCTTGCCAGCCGGGTTCTCTCTCTCACTCTGAGGTCTGGCCCCCTTTTTATTTCCCCCGTCTCTCACTGTGTACATAGAAACAGCAATTACCAGCAATTCATCTCAGGTGAAAACCCTTACTGCTTCCTCTGTCCACAGACGAACGCTTGACCACGCCCTCGCCTCCACACCTCCACATTAGGATCAGCTGTCATTACTGATAGGATTGTAGACTAATTTAAGCATCTCTGATTCACCATTGGTCTGTCATGGATCAACGGAAATGTCTGTGATTGGTTACAATACTCAACTGCTGTTAAAACACGTAAATTGAAACCTTTGATGCAACAGGATGGAATGCTGTAATTGTCAGTTCCCTATCGAGAGGTCTCTCCTATTGCGTAAGTAGCTTCCGTTTCTCGAGAAATATTGAAGTCTTTATGTAAAACGCATTGCAGCTGCACAGCAGACAGCGATGAGCGAGGCAGCTCGGTCATTGGCTGTGCCGCGGCAACTGCTCGAACCAATGACGGGGCGACTCTGAACGCACGACCAATGGGCGCGCGCCTCGCGTTCGCGCGCTCAGAGCCTGCCGAAATTAGCATAGGCAGGCTATATAATGGGCACCCCGTCATGCGAGTTCCTTTAGATTTAATCTCCTTCAGCGAAGACCTTCTCTTCGCTGGATCCTCCGGATTGTTGGAGTCTTTCGCCGCCGTTGACAAGCTTACAGCGGGACTGCTAAGAGGACGCCGGTGCCTTCAGCCGCCTTCGAAGCCTTCTGCTACGCCATCCGGCGCGCATCGCATATCCTTTACTGCAAGCGCTCGCCCCCGCAACGCTTTTAAAAGTAAAAGAGTAATTTTCCATGGCGTTGTTTCAAATGCCTTCAGCCTGCGCCTCGTGCAGAGGCCCTCTTCACGACGGAGATCGGCACATCATCTGCACTCGCTGCCTGGGTCTGGACCACGCAGAAGCTGCACTCATTCAGGGCGGATGCCCCGAATGCGACTCCCTGGGCCTCGCCGAGCTGCACGCTCGCTTTGCCATTTTCACCGCAAACGAGCCGGCTTCCACCGTGCTGCCACCTCCGTTCGAGCCGCGCAAGAAAAAGCGCCGCTCACAGAGGCTGCCAGAGCACGGCGACTTCGGTGACGTCACGCCGGCCCAGTCCCCGGGTGCATCACCGCTACCAGAAATCTCCCCGCCGCCAGTCCATTTCACGAGAGCGGACCTGCACCCCTCCAACAAAGCGGTGGGTCTCGTCTCGTTCGGCACATCAGGGGACGATGATGGAAAGGATGACAGCCTCTCTCTTGACGCTGCATCTGACGACTGGCCGGGCTCGTTCGACCCCGCGCCATCGACATCAGCGGACACGAGCGCGGGCACCAGCATGGAATCGGAAATCGTACATATCCTGTCAAAAGCCGTGGAAGACTTCGGGCTCGACTGGTCTTCCCCGGAAGAACCCGCCCACAGCCGGCTGGACGAGTGGTTCCTGCAGGGGCGCCGGCAGGCCCCCCGACAGAGACCCTCTCCTTTCTTCCCTGAGGTCCACTACGAGCTTACAAAGTCGTGGAAAGCCCCGCACTCTGCTCGCCTAAAGCCTTCTTTTTCTTCCTCGCTCTCCTCAGTGCACGGCGCTAGAGAAAGAGGCTACGAGGCAACTCCGCCCCTCGAGGAGACCATGGCCAACCATCTATGCCCACCCTCCATTGCTGGATGGAAGGCCAGAGCTTCTCACCCCTCGAAGCCCTGCAGAACCACCTCAGCTCTCGCCGGTCGCGCATACGCCGCCGCCGACCAAGCTGCGTCAGCGCTACATTCGATGGCGGTCCTACAAGTTTTTCAGGCCAAACTCCTCTGCACCATGGACGAGTCTGGACCTGAACCCGAGGCTTTCAAGGACCTGCGCAGCGCTACGGACGTAGCCCTGCGAGCCACAAAGGCCACCGCCCAATCCATCGGCCGGGCCATGGCTAATTTGACCGTCCTTGAGCGCCATCTGTGGCTAACGCTAACGGAGATGAAGGACGCGGATAAGGCACCATTTCTTGACGCGCCTGTCACTCCAAGCGGCCTGTTCGGACCGGCGGTGAGAGAATTCACTGAGCGCTTCACTGAGGCTCGGAAGCTATGCATCACTTCCTGCCCAAGCGCTCCAGCTCGTCTCCCAGCCGAAGAGCAGACCTGAAAAGGACGCTCGACGCCGCTCGCGTTCCGTTGGCCGAAGAAAGCCGCACGAGCAACGAGGTCCTCGGCCCAGAATCACTCTGAACACGGAGCCTCGTAAGTCTTCCTAGCAACAGGAAGAAAAAGAGAGAGTACGTGTCTCACAAAAGCCGGACCGCTCTCTCTCAAACATCTAAAACATTACCCAGTCCCCTTACAGGCGGCTGGAAATGTCTATACAGCAGTCAATGGGCCAGTCATAAAACTCGCTCACCTGCAATCAAACGCCGTTTTACGGCGACACACAGAAATCACAAAAGAGTCATTTTCTGCCTGTGTCACTAAGGGTTCACATGTCCACACTAAAGTCGCATTCCCACATATCAATACTGTCCAAACAGTGCCAAATACCTCCCCAGTTCAGGCTGGATGTCCCAAAAATGTAGATTGTGTGCCTATTGTCATGTATGCACCACTACACACAAGCACTGTTCCCACAGTTATAAACACTTCCCCAGTAAATACGGGAAATACTATAAGTGTAGCGGCGTGCCTGCTGTACTGCACGCACCCCTACACACAGCTACCCATACAGTTTCAAACAGCTCTCTATTTCATGCCGTAAGCATCACAGATGCAATGCGCGAGCAAAGAAACTCCCCGCTAAATGCGGAAAGCTTTATGAATGTGGTGCGTGCCTATTATGATGTATGCACCCCCACCCCAAAACACTGTTCATACAGTTTCAAGCATCTCTCCGACTCATGCTATGAGCATCTCGGAGATAGCGCACGTGCCTGTACTCTCACACGCACCCCTGCACTCGGCACTCAATACGGCTGCTCAGCGCGCACCTGCGCCTCTGAGAGCCGTAGACTCTGTGTTAGCACAAAGCTGATTTGCCGGTGGGGCCCATACGTCACTGCGACACACCCCCAGCCAGCATTCAGCCCATATCTGTGCGAGCAGAAGCCTGGGAAAAAATCCCGACATGCCGAAATGGGTTTTGAACATAATAAAACACGGATACTCACTTCAGTTCGCTCGCGAGACCACCCCGCTTTTCAGCGGTGGTCGAGACGAAAGTGAGAAAAGATGTGTCACATGTTCTACACACCGAGGTGCTCAAACTGATAGAGAAGGGCTATAGAAACTGTTCCTCCCTCTTTGAGCTAGGCGGGTTTTTACAGCCGCTATTTTCTCGTCCGAAAAGGACGGTGGCCTTCGCCCCATCCTGGATCTCAGACATCTGAACAAAGCTTTAATGATTCAGCCCGTTCAGAATGTTAACAACCAAACATATCCTCGCGCAAGTTCGCCCGGGATTGGTTTCTATCAGTGGATTTGAAAGACGCTTACTTTCACATTCCGATAGCACCTCATCACAGGCCCTTTCTGAGATTCAGCTTCGAGGGACAGTCATACCAGTACACAGTACTACCATTCGACCTATCATTGGCCCCCGTACATTCACGAAATGTATGGATGCGGCACTTTCCCCTGAGACAGCGGGAGTGCGAATACTGAATTACCTCGACGATTGGCTAATCATAGCACAATCAGAGGACCAGTTAATGACGCACAGATCTTGGATTATCAGCCATCTAGAATGCCTGGGTCTGAGAATCAATTTTGCAAAGAGCGTGCTATCCCCAGCCAGAATATCTCTTTTCTGGGAATAGTGCTAGACTCAGTGCAGATGACAGCGCCTCTCATCAGAGCTGCGCTCTCTATTCGACGCCTTGCAACATCGTTCAGAACGGGCACGCACGCCCCCGTCAAACGATTTCAAAGAATGCTCGGTCTCATGGCCTCGGCATCAGCTGTACTCCAGCTAGGATTGTTGCACATGCGTCCTCTCCAGCGCTGGCTCAAGAGCCGTGTCCCCACTCACGTGTGGCGCTCGGGCCACTTTTTGATCAGAGCGAATCACGGCTGTATAAAAGCCCTGACGCCCTGGAAAGCCATCAACTGGTATCAAACCGGCGTGAATCTGGGCGTGAGTACGCGGAGAAAAATGATCATGACAGATACCTCCAAAATAGGATGGGGGGCCCTTTACGAGGGCAGGCCTGTCTCCGGGTTTTGGTCAAACCCGGAAAAGCGCCTACACATAAACTGGAAATGAAAGCGGTCGCCTTGGCTGTCAGAGCCCTGCTTCCGTACCTAAAAAACGAACACGTCCTGGTCCGAACGGACAACATGACGGTAGTTTCGTATATAAATCGCCAAGGTGGACTCAGGTCGAGCTCCCTGCACTCTATGGCCAGGGAGCTCATCCTATGGTCACAACACCACCTGCGCTCGCTAAGGAAAGCGCACGTGCCAGGTGTCCTGAACCAAGGAGCTGACATGCTATCCAGAGACAAGGTTCTCCCAGGAGAATGGTCTCTCCACCCTCTGACGGTTCAGTGGTTATGGCAAACCTTTGGCGAGGCAGAGGTCGACCTCTTCGCCTCCAAGGAAAACGTGCACTGCCCTCTCTTCTTCTCAAAACGCACGGACGAGCCGCCCCTTGTATGCTTTTCCCCCGATCGCGATGCTACCTCAGGTCATCAGTCGGATCAGGGAGGTGAAATGTGCAGTGCTCCTGGTAGCCCCACTCTGGAAAAACCAGACGTGGTTTCCAGAACTGATACAGATGATGCAATCTGCCCCATGGCCGATTCCGCTGAGGCAAGACCTCCTTGGACAGGCCAGCGGGATGATTCTTCATCCCCGCCCCAATCTGTGGGCCCTCAATGCATGGCCCCTCAACGGGTTCCCGAGAACCTCCCCAGTGGAGTTTTGAGAACCATTACTGAGGCTCGAGCGCCCTCTACGAGGCGCTTGTATGCCCGAAAGTGGAAAGTGTTCAGTGACTGGTGTGATACCAAGAGTTTGAACCCCAAAACTTGCGAGATACCAAGTGTACTCGCCTTTTGCAGGAGCTGCTGGAGGCGGGCCGCACACCCTCCACGCTCAAAGTCTATGTGGCTGCCATAGCGGCGTCACACAATCCTGATAAAGGACATTCATTAGGGAAAAACGATCTGATCGTTCATTTCCTAAGAGGCTTAGGAGGATGAACCCTCCTCGCCCACCTTCGGTGCCGATCTGGGACCTGGCCACGGTCCTGGATGCACTCAAGGGTGCCCGTTCGAACCTCTCCGAACCGTGCACCTTAACCAGCTCTCGCTCAAAACCGGCTCTTGCTGGCTCGCTTCAGTTAAAAGAGTGGGCGACCTGCACGCGCTGTCATCAAGCTGCTTGCCTGGAATTTGGACCTAACGACTGCAGAGTTGTCCTTAGGCCAAAGCACGGGTATATTCCTAAAGTGCTCTCTACACCCTTCAGAGCACAGGTGATATCTCTGGCAGCTTATCGTCCCCAGCAGACGAAGGCGACGCAAATTTACTCTGCCCGGTCAGGGCGCTCAGAGTATATTTGGAACGTTCTGCCCTGTTCAGACAGACGGAACAATTATTCGTATGCTTTGGCGGCCGAACTAAGGGTCTCGCTGTCTCAAAGCAAAGAATATCGGCTGGATAGTGGATGCTATAGGCTGGCTTATGAAGCCAAGGGCCTTCAATGCCCCTTAGGCATCAGAGCTCACTCTACGAGGAGCATGGCCTCCTCGTGGGCGTGGTCGAGTGGGATACCCATTGAAGATATTTGTGCGGCGGCAGGCTGGGCCTCGCCTTCGACATTTATCAGGTTTTATAACCTACAGGTCCCCTCATTGCATTCCAACATTCTATCAGCCTGACTATAGAATGGAATAGAGTGCGTGTATGCTGGGCATCACCTCCTCCCTTATAAGGTCCGTCTCTGACCGACTTAGAGGATTTATTATGCGTACCAGTACATTAAAAGCTCAGTACATAAGATGTGTGCTTGTGTTTGTACAAAGAGCGCCCCGCCTTGGGCAAGGACGCTCTGTAATATCCCAGTATATAGCTCGCCGTTGGCCGGCTTGGGGAATAATCACTTTGCTTTAAAGCTCAGGCACCTGCCTCTGGTTTTATAGAGCGAAGGCAGCACGCACGGCGTTTTACATGGTGTTCCCATAGCGTAAGCTACTTACGCAATAGGAGAGACCTCTCGATAGGGAACGACTCGGTTACTAGCGTAACCTCGGTTCCCTGAGAGGAGGGAACGAGTATTGCGTAAGCTGCCGTGCTTGTGCTTGGTCAGTTCGCTTCAGTCGATTGAACCTAAAGGAACTCGCATGACGGGGTGCCCATTATATAGCCTGCCTATGCTAATTTCGGCAGGCTCTGAGCGCGCGAACGCGAGGCGCGCGCCCATTGGTCGCGCGTTCAGTGTCGCCCCGTCATTGGTTCGAGCAGTTGCCGCGGCACAGCCAATGACCGAGCTGCCTCGCTTATCGCTGTCTGCTGTGCAGCTGCAATGCGTTTTACATAAAGACTTCAATATTTCTCGAGAAACGGAGTTTTCCCATAGCGTAAGCTACTTACGCAATACTCGTTCCCTCCTCTCAGGGAACCGAGGTTACGCTAGTAACCGAGTCGTTTTTACAATCAGTTAATTGGGGCAGATGTAATCATCATCTCTATTACTTTTTTGATTAATTGTGCAGCCCTAACACAATGTAATGAGAAGTAAATTATATGTTTCTGTACAGTACTGTAAAGACAACTGAGATGGAAAATCCACTTAATTATCATGAAAATAATGTAATTTAGCAAAAATCATAATGGTCCTAAAATAGGCTTAATTTTCTTTAAGCAAGACTTCTAATTTCTCTCTTTTGATTTTGGGGTGAAATATGACAAGAACATGCTCTAGACAAGTTTCATTAGATTCCCCCATAAAAGTTCAACCCATCTTAACAGGGATCTTTCCATAGTTTTTGAGAGAAACATGACTGAAACACTTGTTCACACTCTGTAGCACAATTAGGATGCGCTTCGTTTTCTCATTTGATCGGTGGACAAGGGTGCGTCTAAGAGGCCATTTACGGTAGGCTAAAAAAACAAGAAAACGTTCTGATGATATAGATATGAAGGCATACAGGAGGCTCATTTTAAATGTTTGTGTGAAAAGGAAGGAGAGAGAGCATGTGAGAGTGACAGAGAGCAAGAGAGAAGGGAAAGTCAGTGGCAGTGCTGAACCTGACACTAATGAACCGCCTCTCTGATGGGACCTGACAGCACTGAAGAAAGCTGATTCCCTCGACACTGACACTGCACAACACTCCCTCCTAATTGGAGCAGTGTGTATGAGTGCGTGGTGTGTGCAGGAAAAACCTGGGCAGAAATAAGATCCACTTTGTGCGAAACATGTTAATAACAATGATAATACACTCTTCAGTGTGACTGGGACCAAGGCTTATTTGTAGATGCACAAAGTGTGTCTGAAGTTGACATTGTTCACTACACCAGAACTCTTTCTCTCATTCACACACATTTATCCTTTTATACTTGTGCATTTGAGGAATGCATTTGAAGTTTTTGATTTAAATTACTGTGGAACTGTCATCAAGCGCATTAGTGATCAAAACATTTGGCTCATTTGGTATTCTCATTCTTGGTAGGCTCATTGGTGTATGTGCGGTATAACACTTTTTTTGTATTTCATGACTTGACAGAACAACAAATATCTTAAATGAAAAAATAAGCAATTTTATTATGCTGGAACAACAATGGCATTCCAGGTCATTCTTTGTATTCTGTGTCTTAAAAAGCTGTTTGGATCAGATTTTTTAACATTGCATTAGGAGGAGTATTTGTTTATTGTTTGGAAAACAAGAATGGCTGAGCTTCAGCATCTAGACTCTGGATTTCCAAAGCTAATATGAAATGATTGATTATGGAAATGTGGCAAACAGTAACAGGGTTGAAATAATACTGACATTTCTTTGAGAAATACACTACATGTAGCTATTATCTCCTGGGAAATCAACAAGTTGCTTCCGAATGTTCATGTAATCTGAAATTGACTGAATATACTGCTGACAAGCGATATCCCTATCGGACATTTTCGCATGTATTCAAACAGGTTTACTTTTCCCTGTGGCTCTATTAATAGTGTGTTGTGTGAGCAGACATGGGTTCTGGTCCCGTGGAAACCAGGAAGAAATCGCAATGAAATAAACAATGGTTTATGTGGTTGCTTTTTGCTCTAAAATTACATTTTTACTCCGCTGACATTTAGGTTTAGGATTGGGGTTTGGGTTACACCCTGTCTACACTGGACACATCGACAAAAACTTTCTATACCATTTAATTTGTGTAAGAGTGTCAGCATGTGCAGCGCAAAATGGAATGGGACACCTGTTTATTGTCGGTGCGATGGACGCGCTGCAATGGACACTTTCAGTGTAGACAGCATCATTTATTATAATAGGGTTCTCTTACTTTTGACGCGATGCGAGACTTGCGTCTGATGCAGACAGGGTATTAGAGAATATGGTTATTAAAATATGCATTCCTGATGACTTTATAATTTAATTTACAATTCACCTCACCTCCAGTGGTTTAATCCACGTCTTTTGAAGTGATACAATCCTTTTTTGGTGAGAACAAGCCAAAATATCACTCCTTTTTCACTATAATTTTTTACATCAGCAGTCTCCTTGTTGATCATGATTCCGAGTGCCATCTAGCACTCTGCACATGCCTCAAGCTAGAAAACATGAATGTATAGTAAAAAAGGAGTTATATTTTGGTCTGGTTTCACCCAAAACTGATTAGATCAGAAGACATGGATTAAGCCACTGGAGTTGTATGGATAACTTTTATGGTGCCTTTTGTGCTTTTTGGAGCTTCAAAGTTTTGGTAACTATTCACTTGCATTGTATGGACCAACAGAACTCAGATATTCTTCTAAAAATCATAATTTGTGTTCTACAGAAGAAAGAAAGTCATACATATCTGGGATGGCTTAAGGGTGAGTAAATTATGAAATAATTTTCTTTTTTGGGTGAACTACCCCTTTTAAATGTTTTGAAATGTAATTTAATTGGCCATTAAATGTTAACAAGGTGGATTGTATGTGAGGCAGACAAGTAGGATATGATGATAAAACATCAAAAACATCACAAATCAGAAGGTGAGTGGAGGCTTGTTTGGCGTTCCTTGTTTAATTTCCCTTGAAATGCGATTTCTCTTCAGGAAATTGATGTCATAGTTGGTTGGGTTAATTTATTAAAGCTGCCATTATACTAACAGGATGGAAAGCAATCCTGAGGAGACAGAAAACATACTGCTGTTGAGGAAAATTAACTTTTTAAGACAAAAGTTGATTTAGTTTCAACGACTTAATTTATAAAATAATATAATATTATTATTTATTTATTTGTAAACCTGGGGACATGGGGGACAGCATTTATTTAATAGGATATTTTAATATTAACCATATTACTATTTTGTATAATAAACATCTGAAGTTTTTTCATAATCATCTTGGGAACAGTTTCAGTTTTCCTTAGGGACAGAGAGTGGCCTATTAGCACAAAAATGGATCTTACTAACTCTTACACACTTATAAAATTCAATACAGAATAATGTTTTTGCATTAAGCTGATTCTAATTGACAAACCGCTTTAAAAAATGCAGGTTATAGCGAGGGGAGGGCTGATTGTGGTATGCACACTCCTGAGGTGATTACAGGACCTGACTCTTGCACTCAAATGAATGTTGACTCAATTATGTTTCCCTTTTTGTCCTGTGTTACCAATAGTCGTCCTCCCCCCACCCACCCTACCCCTATGGTGCTGTTTCTTTCTCTGATTCAATCATTTTTAATTTATCAGGGGGATTTATGTGACAATAGCTGATGAGAGTTTCAATAAGGCAGGAGAGGAAAAAAAAAAGCAGAGATGAAAAAAAAGCCCATGCAAATCTCTTGGATGATGCGATTAGTGTTGGAAACCAAATCAAGGCTGACTTGAATAGACACAGAACACAAAATCATATTAGGCTGAATTCCATGTGCATGGCTTTACATTCGCTGTTGCATTAGCTCTCTCGCTTTCTATTTGTTTCTGACCTGAAAATGTTTTTCCACACATCACACATTCACTCAGTATTCTTGGCTCTCCTGGCGCTTCTCACATTTATGTTTTTGAGGTTTAAGTACAACAGATTCCAAGAACAAAGTGCTGCCACTTATACTGTTATCACGTTTTACAGCACGCAACACATATGGGATTTTCCCCCTTCCGTATAATTCCCCCTCAGGTGATTTTTGAGATAGTTGCCATGACCGAACTGTTTTAGTTCATCTGAGGTATGTTTAATGTTAATTGGGTAGGTCTTACCAGTGAACAATGCATTTTTTTGCCTTTAATAAAAAAACATTGAATAGTTTTCTGTGGTTATTTAATCACCATCACATGTACAGTACGGATGGATAATATGAAAAAAATGTATATCATGGTACATCACAACGTAATAATTTTTTGCTTGAAATGCAACCATAAAACCATTTATGTATTACATAATGATGTAGTAATATCTTGAATCCTATTGGAAAAGTTCACCCAAAAATTAGAATTCTGTCAACATTTACTCATTTACATGTTGTTCCAAAATGATATGACTTACTTTCTTCTGTGCAACACAAAAGGAAATGTTAGACATCATTTCAAATATCAGTCACCATTCACCTCCATTGCATCTTTTTTTCCATAAAATGGAAGTTAATGGTGACTGAGGCTGTCATTCTGCATAATATCTAATATTTTATAATACTTTACAAATTAGATGTTTTAATATATTTATATATTTGATCTAAATAATATAAATAAATATATAATAATTTATATTATTACGTTATATAGAAAATTATTTCTAATATATTTCATAAATTATTTATTTTGGTTTAAAGTGTTTAAAACTCTCTTAAAGTCTCAAAGAAGTAGTATAATTTAAATTTGATTGGAGGAGACACGTTTGTAGCTATTATAGAATAGGCAATATATGCACACTTGTGAGGGTGTGACCACACATCTGATGCTACGTTGCTTGGCAACTGTAAACAGTCTACAATTACACAGGACCCAAGCACAGTTAAATCGCTTCCATTATAATCAAAAAGGCCTTCCACACTGGAAGCACTCATCTATGACACAGTTTACAAAGCAGGATTTAGTTTTCTATTTAGTGTTGGATTTTTTAAATTACGTGTGAATATACCATGCTACAAACGGTATACATTTTTACTGTTAATAAGTATTATATAGTCATGCCACCCTGCCCTAGTAGCATGAAGTATGGCAGACTTAGCTCTCAGTGATACGCTTCTAAAGTATATTTTATGTGTGTGTGTGTGTGTAGTCACAGGGCATCACATACATGGCCAGGTCCTCGGCGTGAGGTTCCCTAGCACAGATGGCCCACGCTGTAGGGCAGGGCAGGGAACGGGGACTCCCCCCTCGGCCCCTCTCCGCTGCAGAAGGTCGAACTGCCCGAGCAGTCAGGGATGCCTGAGCTAGTTGCATACCTCACTTGTATCAGACATGTGCGAATGTGTAAACATGCCCAAAATCAGCAGACTTAAGACATTTTAGTGCTTTAACTGATTTAAAAAAGTTTGAAGAGAGAGTATATTTCTGACAAAGGTCATCCATGAACAAAGAAATGGTCACCATAGGCCAGTAGTACAGCAAGGGACCTTTTGAAAAAGACCCAGCAAAGCTCCTGAGATCCAGCTGACATATTGAACAAACCAGTTGCTGTACATCTCCAAACACTTGTAACTTCCAGACGGGTCTGTTGAAGTGGGAGAGGAATGTTCAGACGTTCCTTTATGTTCAATTAGGCCACAGAACAGTATGTACTGATCTGATGAATGGAGGCTGCAGAGCTGTGCAGTCTGGTGGCGGTGGGGGTGAAAGTCAAGCCTTCCAGAATGTTCTCAGGGAAGCCAGATCAATAGAGAGACACGCAGATGGTTGGGGTTGTTCCTGCTCTGTGAGATCTGGATACAGTCTTGAGGAAGGATTAGAGTACCGTAATTTCCGGACTATTGAGCGCACCTGAATATAAGCCGCACCCACTGAATTTTAAAAATTTATTATTTTGAACATAAATAAGCCGCACCTGTCTATAAGCCGCAGGTGCCTAACGGTACATTGAAACAAATGAACTTTACACAGGCTTTAACGAAACACGGCTTGTAACAAAAATAAATAGGCTTTAACGAAACACTGCTTGTAACAAAAATAAATAGGCTTTAACGAAACACGATGTGGCAGCGGGGGCGTGGTCAAGTGCCCGTCCGGGAGAGAAAAGCGGTAAGGGCGCTTACATCAAGTGCTGAAAACTGTCACACTGGTGCCAGTGTGAGTTTTCCCAAGGAGGACACGTGAAGCAGGGCACTTGACGTTCCAGGTAAGGCTTTTAATGGCCACAGCAATGTTTACAATCAATTTTATAACGTTTCTCAATTCTTCTATGCGCCAACACTAGACTGACGTGTGTCTGTCACTCACTCACTCACTCACTCACTCTCTGCTGCCTTTTTATGCCGCTCTCCCCACGCTTACTGAAATTAGACACAGGTGTTAGACATTAGCTCAGGTGTAAGCGCCCTTACCGCTTTTCTCTCCCGGACGGGTGCTTGACCACGCCCCCGCTGCCACGCATGGCTTGTAACAAAAAATTAAAAATGACCAGTAAACAGTAGCCTTGCAAGAACGTCATTGGTCACTATCTTCCTCCTCTTTTGCACAAGAAACCACTGAAGTCATCTCCTTCGGTGTCGGAGTTGAAAAGCCTCAGCTTTAGTTGTCTTTTTGCACTGAGTCAATTCCTCACGCTGCTGTTTCCAATGTCTCCCGTGCAGCAGCTCTATTTCCTTTTCCAACAGCCAGATCAATCGCCTTCAACTTGAAAGCTGCATCATATGCATTTCTCCGTGTCTTGAGGGTGACAAAATGACTACCGTAATCAGAATGATGGGAAGTTTGAGCGCGCTTGATTTAATCTAAACAGTAAACAAAAAACGTTGTTTGACCTTAACCCGTTCGGCAATTTCATTGGTCTAATGAAAGCTTCACGCCGCCAAAAAACTGAGCACGTCACAGAATGTTTTTTTGTATTTTCTATAAAATTTGAAAGCGGGAAAAATCCATATATTAGCCACGTCATTGTATAAGCCGCGAGGTTCAAAGCGTGGGAAAAAAGTTGCGGCTTATAGTCCGGAAATTACGGTAGCTTTTGCGAAAAGGAAGGGCCTGGCCAATATCAGGTCGGAGAAGGTAAACAAGGAGACGGGAAAGATTTGTGAAAGTCCGAGAGTGACCTGACCAGTCTACAGCACTCACTCTTTGAGAAGTGCCAAGGGTGCCAGCAACACTTGAGAGGTTTTGGCTGGCATAATTTAGTACTCTATAACCAGAGTAATGATGCAGTCGGAGGAAAGAGATCTTGGAGGTAGATCTAGGAGGGAGTTGTGAACACAAGTTGGATTCATCATAAGCTGCATCTCTTCATGCCTTAATGCTAAGCAGGGCTCATATCCCCTACTGTGACTCGCACACTGCTTACTGACCTGGTGAGAGTGTCATTGTGTTTTAGAGCTGTGGTGGGTTAATGAGTCCTTCAGGCAGGTGGCTCAATCTGTCTTTCCGATTATCTGCTCTGTTGAGCCCATCACTGACACAACTGACATGACTGGAGTGGAAAGAGGTGGCATTGGGATAAAAGGGTGCAGGTGATGCTTCAAAGGCTTATGGACATGAAAGGGTTTACAGGGCTTGGTAATTGTGCTTAATGGTGTAGGAGATGAATTATGTAATATAAATAATTTATTTTCTTAATACTTCTGAAAATGTTGAAATGAATCATGGGCCTTAAAGAAATATTATGGATTCAATATAAATTAAGCTCAATTGAAAGGATTTGTGGCATAATGTTGATTACCTTAAAAATTATTTTATTTTGAAATTTGTTTTTTACTTTTTTTGTTTCTTAAAAAACAAGAAGTAAATATCGATGTTATGTAAGGCACTTACAATGGAAGTGTAGCAATTGTCATTTTTACAGTCGTTTTAGGGTTTTTTGATATTTAATTGTCATGGCAATGAAGTTGTTAAATTGGCTTTAACTTTACAAAGAAAAAGTTAGTAAGTGATTTTATCACACTAAAATCATGTTTACACGCATATCCTTCATGACTTGTGGCTATACTTTTGAAACAGTGAGTATTTTAACATTGAAAAATTGGCCCCCATTCACTTCCATTGTAAGTGCTTCACTGTAACCAAGATTTATGCTTTTTTTAAAGAAAATAAATTTGTATGGTAATCAATATTATGCCACAAATGCTGTCAATTGAGCTAACTTGTATTGGACCCGGAATAAGCTCAAACTCATGGGGCGGCTGTGTCGTCAACTAATCGCAGGATTGCCGGTTCGATTCCCGGCCCACATGACTCCACATGCAGAAGTGTCCTTGGGCAAGACACTGAACCCCAAGTTGCTCCCAATGGCAGGCTAGCACCTTACATGGCAGCTCTGCCATCATTGGCATATGAGTGTGAGTGTGTGTGTGTGTGTGTGTGATTGGGTGAATGGAACTCAGTGTAAAGTGCTTTGGTAACCGCTTAGGTTAAAAAAGGTGCTATATAAGTGCAGACCATTTACCAATTGACAGGATTTTAATTACCACAAAAAAAATTAAAAATAAAGTACGTTTTTCACACTAAAATCATGTTAACACAAATATTGTTTATGTCTTGAGGCTATACTTTTGAAACAATCAGTATTATAATGTTTCTTAATTGGCCAAATTCACAAGGTAACCCAGATTTGTGCTTTCCATTAAGAAAAGGAGGGACAAGTTGAAAAGTTTTTTTTTGTTGTGATCAACATTATGCCACAAATGCTTTTGATTGAGCTTTACTTGTATTGAACCTGAATTTATTCCATCAGACACAAAAGGAGATGTTAGGCAGAATGTTAGCCTCAGTCACTATTCACTTTCATTATGTGGAAAAAAAGATGCAATTTAAGTGAATGGTGACAAGCTAAAATCCTGCCTAACTTCTTTTGTGCTACATGTAAGAAAAAAAGTTATACACCTTTAAAACAATATAGCTGATCTTTAATTGCAAATGTCATAACTTCAAAGGTTACCAAACTTTTACAGGGATAACAGAGTATTTAGCACTTTAAAAGGCCACTTTAGTTGTGTATACAGCAGTTGTTGGCCTTTGACACTGACAGTCAGTGTATGAAATTCTCAGGCTGATGTTTGTGCACTTTTTTGGTTTGTTCACTAAGGCAAAGTGAGGAAACCAATTGCCTTAAAAATATCAAGTAAATATACACATTTGGTTCAAGTAAAGTGGACTTGTTCATTTTTCATTTTACTTGAGCCACATGAGTGCATTAACTGCCAAATAAGTATATTTTACTTAGATTTTTTTAAGGCAATTGGTTTACATGCTTTTTAAAGTAAGGTTAACTAATTTGATTTTACAGTGTGTGTCAAACAAGATGATGCAACCCACACACTTCAGCAGTGATCTGAATCATCTTTCTGTATGCATTTGATTCATTGGCTTGCACAAGAGTTTGTAGTTTTGACCTAGAGCTCTTGGAAATAGTTTCCAAACAAGTGATTCTGACTCACTGTCACCTTTTAGCTTAGTTTTTTGATCATGTTTGCGCATCAAACATCACCTAAATACCTACTCGAAGGTGACTGTCATGGTCCAGAGCTAACAGCATAAATGTGGGTGTTGACCTTTGCACTTGTGACCTTGACTGACCACTGCTGCTCTGAACACATTAGTTGGTTGGAGGAATAAAGTTCAAGGCTCTAAGGCTCACCAAACATTTTCTTTTAATGGCAATGCTGGAAGAGCTTAGCTTAAGAGTAGAGCAACAAGTTGTACTATTGAATATTGGTCACATTGTTTGATAGATTTAATTCTGTTTTGTGTGAAAAGCTAAATAAATTTAGTTTTTATGTTTGTTTTTCATCTGATATTCAACCAATTTTCATGACCCAATTACCACTATTACAGTAAATGTTTTTTTGTTTTTTTTTAACGAAACTTTTGCTTTATTAAAATTAAAAAGTTGGGGTGACTATTGCACAGCCTGATCTCATGAAATTAACATAAACATGACAACATTTTTGCAATTCAAAATGTATTCGCTCTATAACACATTTGGCTGCAGTTTTCCAGTATAATGTCCAGTTGGGGGCACCAAAAACAAGTTAAATTTAGTCGTATTCAGATGTGGTTTTAATGTGAATTTTAGGTGGATGTTTTTAAAACATACCTCTCTAATGTAAAACTTTTATCTGAACATAACCAAGTGTTTTAAAATATAAATGAGACATTTAAAAAAGACATCCTTATCAAATCAATGCCTAAACCAAATAATTTGTATTTTAAAATGCAGGAGTGAAATGAAAAAGCAAATTTTCTGAAAGAACCACATCATTTTGTACTGCTCCTATGACTTTGTCGTGTCATGTGTCAGCTTGAGTTCATAGCTGTCAATAAAAAGTGTGTCAATAAAATAAAATATCAGGTTCTGAGTATTAGAGGGAAAATAAGTATTTATAAAGTCATTATCAGCCATTAAAGTCATGATTTGAGTGAAAGTGAATAAACCACACTGTTGTTGTAGTGCATCCAGTGTTCAATTCACCTTGAAACTGCAGGGAATTGTACCTGGAGACACGTAAAACAAGTTTTGAAAAAATGTACACTGGTGGCCAAAACTTTGGAATAATGTACAGATTTTGCTCTTATGGAAAGAAATTTGTACTTTTAATCACCAAAGTGGCATTCAACTGATCACAATGTACATTTACATTGTATGTACATTTGTTGCAATGTATAGTCAGGACATTAATAACGTGAAAAATTACTATTACAATTTGAAAAACATTTTCAGAACTTCTTATAGTTCAAAGAGTTCTCATCACAAAATCCTCCACATGCAGCAATTACAGCTTTGCAGATTCTTGGCATTCTATTGTCAGTTTGTCCAGATACTCAGGTGACATTTCACCCCACACTTCTTGTAGCCCTTTCCATAGATGTGGCTGTCTTGTTGGGCACTTCTCACACACCTTACAGTCTAGCTGATCCCACAAAAGCTCAATGGGGTTAAGATCCATAACACTCTTTTCCAATTATCTGTTGTCCAATGTTTGTGTTTCTTTGCCCACTCTAACCTCTAACCACTCTAAAAGTGGCTTTTTCTTGCAATTCTTCCCATAAGGCACACCTGAGTCTTCTCTTTACTGTTGTACATGAAAATGGTGTTGAGCGGGTAGAATTAAATGAAGCTGTCAGCTGAGGACATGGGAGGCATCTGTTTCTCAAACTAGAGACTCTCATGTCCTTATCCTCTTATTTAGTTGTACATCTGACCTTCCACATCTCTTTCTGTCCTTGTTAGAGCCAGTTGTCCTTTGTCTTTGAAGACTGTTGTGTACACCTTTGTATGAAATATTGAGTTTTTTCTAAATTTCAAGCATTATATAGCCTTCATTCCTCAAATCAATGATTGACTGACAAGTTTCTAGAGAACGCTGTTTCTTTTGTTTTGCCATTTTTGACCTAATATTGACCTTAAGACATGCCAGTCTATTGCATAATGTGGCAACTCAAAAACAAGCACAAAGACAATATTAAGCTTCATTTAATGAACCAAATAGCTTTCAACTGTGTTTAATATAATGGAAAGTGATTTTCTAGTGCCAAATTAGCAATTTAGCATGATTACTCATGGATAAGGTGTTGGAGTGATGGCTGCTGGAAATGCGGCCTGTCTAGATTTAATAAAAAATTACTTTTTTCAAATAGTGATGATGCTGTTTTTTTACATCAGTAATGTCCTGACTATACTTTGTGATCAGCTGAATTAAAATACCAATTTCCTTCCGAAATAGCAAAATCTGTACATTATTCCAAACTTTTGGCTGCCAGTTTACAGTATATAGAGTCATGTTTTCACTATGAGACCAGGGTGCTATTGCACAAGGTGTAAAAAGCACCTGCCACACAACACGACTCTTTGCACTCCAATAATCTGGTGGAACCATAGAAACTGAAGACAAACTGCACCTCTAGTGTTGCTATAGTGGCATGGGGGTAACGATGGTGAGGAAGTGCTTTTTTTGTGCAGATGACCCGGGTTCGATTCTGCCTCTTGTTCTCTTTTTTTCATACTGTTTCCTGTCTCAACTCTTAATATTTCCTTTAATACTACTTATAATAATTAATAAAAAGGAATATAAAGGTTGATTTCCTCGCAGTGATTTGTGATGGAGATAGTTGAGAGAAAGGTTTGATCTGGGTAAAAGCAACCATGGTATTACTATAGTAATATTGTATTAACCCTGTTTTTTGGCAAGAGCATTAGTTTTAATGCATTTTACCATGGTGTTACTAGAGTAATATGGTGTTAATATAATAACCATGTTTACTGTTGTGGTTGATTTTATGATTTTATGACTATGATTTTACTACAAAACACCATGTTGATACTATTGTTACTGTAGTAAAACCATGACTAATTTTTGTAAGGTAAGGCAAGGGATAGGTTTAGAGGTAGGGGTTGATGTAGAGTGTTTGTGGGACTCTAAATAAACACAATAAATATGCTGCAGTGAAATCACTATACTGCATGTTAGTATTTAATCAGGGGTGATTTGTGCTTAGTACAAAGAAGATGGTTTGTTGCATTTTACACTTTTTACACTAAGCCTCTGCCATAAAATATTATGGATAAAAAAAATGTACACTGACAAAAAAAACATATGCCTATACCAGAATAAGTCCAAATGGCGAATAACGTGACCAAGTTTAAAGTTGCCCCTCCTGCTGTGAAATTGAAAATTCTGTCATCCCTCATCATGTTGTTCCAAACCTGTATGACTTTCTTTCGTGAAACAAAATTAGATTTTAGACTGAATGTTCAATCTCATTCACCATTCACTTTTATTCAATGAAAAAAAAAAAAGATGCAAAGAAAGTGAATAGTGACTGAGACTAACATTCTGCCTAACATCTCCTTTTATGTTCCACTGCAGAAATAAAGTAATACTGTAGAGGTTTGGAACAACCAAAGAGTAAATAATTACAAGATTTGAATTTTTAGGTGAACTATCCCTTTAATCCACCGAATCACATTTTTTCCGTGCTAAGACTGTATGCTTTCGAATCATTTTTATTTATTTTTTTCAGAGTAATCAAACAGCTTAAGGAAATACAAGTGAGGATTAGACATTTAGGGTGTGTGCTAATGATTGTATTTTTAGCTAAATCCATGAATGTTTTGTCAAAAATGCTCATAGGGTTTGGCAGAAGGTACAGCCATTGCCTGGGGTTCACATCCAAAAGTCAGAGGTCTGACATTTCTCCCTGTCCATCACTATCAGAAAACAAGATTTACCATGATGTGACTCAACCGAGTCACATGCAATCAGCCAAAGGGAAGTGTGTTAGATCCTATAAAGACTTAAAGTGTATATAAAGTGTCAATTTGAAGCACATCTCTTGCTTCTGATTGGTTTGACGTGATATTTGGCCACGCTATGGTTGTCAGTCCAGTTTTAGAGTGCTAATTACAGTTACATTTACTCACAGTTTGGTTATAAACGAGAGTTAAAATGTCTAGGTTACGGATGCAAGCGATCCACCCGGCCAGTCCGTCAGCGTGTTACCGAGTTCTACCAGCTCGGACCTGAGAAAACACGGGACTATACTGACTCAACCCTGAGATTGTAAAATCTCGCAAAGGTATTAGGTGTTGCCCAACCCGCTGCTCTATATATGTCTGCCAGGGAGGTGCCCCTGGCCAGTGCTAACGAGGACGCAACACTCCTTGTTGAGTGTGCTCGGACCCACAAGGGGGGGGGGCACGGCTTGGGTGTGATAGGCAGGGAAATGGCGTCCACCACCCAGTGGGAAAGCCTCTGTTTGAGACAGCGTTCCCTTTCCGCTGTCCACCAAAGCAGACAAAGAGCTGCTCAGAACGTCTAAACCTTGGGCACGTAGCCCGGTCGCGGTCTTAGGATCACATGTGTGTCTGCCGGACCAAACTCCAGGCGAGTGTCGCTAACAGAGAACGCTTGCAGGTCCCCAATCAAGTGCGATCAGCAGGGCAGTCTTTAGAGAGAGGGCCCTGAGTCCAACTGATTCTAGCGGCTCGAAGGGGGGTCTCTGAAGGCCTGGGAGGACCACTGAGAGATCCCAGGAGGGGAACAGGCTTGGCCGGGAAGGAAATTAACCTCCGGGCGCCTCTTAGGATCCTGATGATTAAGTCGTGCTTACCCAAAGACTTGCCGTCTACTGCGTCGTGGCGGGTCGCGATAGCAGCTACATACACCTTCAAGGTGGATGGGGACAGCCTCCCCTCCAACCTCTCCTGCAGGAATAGGAGCCCTGACCTAACTGCGAACCTCTGTGGGTCTTCAGCCCGGGAGGAACACCAATTCGCGAAAAAGCGCCAGTTCAGGGCGTAAAGTTGCCTGGTAGAGGGGCCTCTGGCTTGGCTGATCGTGTCTACGACAGCAGGTGGTAGACCAGCTAAATCTTCCGCGTCCCATCCAGGGGCCAGACGTGGAGGTTCCAGAGGTCTGGGTGCGGATGCCAGAGCGTGCCCCGTCCCTGAGAAAGAAGGTCTTTCCTCAGGGAAATTCACCAGGGAGGGGCTGTCGCGAGGAGTGCGGGGTCCGAGATGATTATTTTGATGTACCCGGCGGGGCTTCGCAGCAGGGCGGAGCAGGTAGCATGGTGTCGGGAGGTCCTGTAGCGGCGTCTTCTGGACTCGTCAGAACCGGCCGGCCAGGGAACAGTCGTGGGGCTGAGGGCGGAGGGTCTGCGTCCAGCGTGCCAGGACTGTTGATGTGTGGCGGCAGAGTGCCGTGAGAACGGTATTTGCGGGTCAGGTGACCCAGAAAGAGGAAATTGCTTTATTAGTGAAAAACGTGCAAAAAATACTTTAACTGAAGGTTCTCTTCCCAGCCCTCCACCGGGGGATGGAGTGGTCTGTTTACCAACTCTGGAGCAAACGTCTCAATCTCTGGGTCGTCGGTCTCAGGAGCACTTGGGAGCCTTCCGTGTCCTTGAAAGGGTCCGTGAGACAGGGGGCGTGCGCTTCCTGTGGGGTGCTCGATGCTGGGGCTGAGAGCTGGGCCTACTCTTGGTTGAGGCGGACTCATCAGCATCAGACCCTGCTGTAACGCATTCCGATGTCGGCATCCAATTCCGGGAGCTCAAGGGACCGGCCAGCCGGCCGTGAAGCGAGAGAACATAAACCATTGGAGAGAAATCACTCATCCCGAGCTCGGACAGAAGCAAGCAAGCGTGCCGGGGAGACGGGTGGTTCGAGGGGATTTACCAGGCGAACAGAGCCCGTCATTGTCCCCAAATTGCCTTCATCACCCGCGGCTCCTGCACCAATCCCGTAAGGCAAGGCACAGGGGGTGGCTGAAGTGGCTTTCTCTTATGACAAAAGAAAGCTGCGACCGCAATGCTGCCATGGCTATGTTCTCGCACTGAGAACATAAACCATTCATAGCCCAGGCACGCAAGGCAGCTTTTATGACCGTCAGAGGTGGGGAGAAATTAACCGCATCCAGAAACTACACAGAGGCGGAAAAACATCTATAAAAAGAAGAGTCCTGAAGAGGACGTTCAACGCCAGCTGTGTATTTGCTCTTTTAGAGAAACTAACTCTTTTAGAGAAAATAACTCTTTTAACTGTGCTGTCGAAGTGCCCAGGGGCAAACTGCACTGCCGTGCAGAGAAGGAGAAAGCCACTGAAGTGCGCCGTAGATCCAACAGCAGACAGTGTCAGAGGAACAGGAACGGGTGTGTAACTTGCAGCTGACTTCATACACGACCATCGGCTCCGAAGAAAATTTCTGAATGAACTCAACGTATTTGCCCGTTTTTATGCCCGTATGTCCGGGGGCGGGTTATGCAAATACTGTCTGCCTAATTCCCATTGGTCTTTTTTCATAGATCAGAGGCATATTTGCCGCTCAAGGGAGACCCCTAGTGTCGCTTCTTCGACACAACGTTGAATGAACGACAGACGGGGAACTACATTCTATAATCAAAGTAACTGCCATAAATTTTCAGGACTCACATATTTTTGAGAGTGAGTTCGGTAAACCTGTGCTGTGTAAACGGAACCGCAGTGGACATTTAGTTTTCTGTCACGACATATAGTGTACTGCATCTGGACTACAGTGTTTTCTGGAACTGCTTCAATAGAACAGGACAATTTGAGAGTCACACCTGATGGTAAATATGATTGTGAACAAAGCCCTTTATTCATATCCTGTATCAATTCTCCCTTATATCTAAAAATGTAACAGTTTAACATGTTCCCATTTTCTGTTAGCAAAGGTCTACAGAAAGCTGAACAAAAACACGCACTTTTGCTGGAGAGCTAGAGAATGCAATCCACCAACAGATAGGTCAGCGCCTTTGGCAATCTGACTGTTGGTACAAACATTTTTAGACTCTTCTGAGACTGGATTTAGCACAAGGCAGATTCTGCTTGTGTTGCTGCTAAAGATCATGTCTCTAAAGCTTTAACAGTGAGTCATGTGTTACTGTTTCTGTACGTTATGATGGTTCTGGCCATGTATTTAGCGCTCCAGGGCAAGGAAATATTCAGCTGGATTAGGCCTATTCACAAGCACTTCAAATGGTGCTCCTGTTGCTTAGTGGTGGTGGTTGAGAAGAGTCCCGTGTTCACTTTGTAAAGCGCTTTGAGTGTAGTGTCAGAAAAGTGCTTAAATGTAACATTCATTCATTCATTCATTCATTAGCTCCTGCTTTTGTTTAATAAGCTGTCTCTGCACTAACAATATGCTAATTATTTATGTTTTTTTCAAAAGCAAAAATTTTTGGTAATCATTTTCTGGATAATTGGGGGGTTACATAAGTAATCTCTTTCAAAGAGGTTGACTAATTAGAATTAGGTTTGCGGCATATCAGTTTGTAGCATGGACAGGGCTTTGTAGGTGGCCCATTTAAAGTAATGAATTCCGATTGAAGCCAGTAGATTTCGGGTGGCATTACTGTGGTTCGAGGTTTAAAATAGTGCCTTTGTAGCCAGAATAGTTCAATGTACAACTCTTAATCAGCCTGGCAGAATGTTTTGAGGTTTGTTTACTCTATATGTATTTCATTATCTCAAATAATTCAATAATTATTTCAATTGTAAAATAGTTTCTTGAATATTAGAAACATTCACCAAAACATTCCCTTACAAAAAAGTATGCTTCTGTGGTGGTACCATTGTACTATGATGGTACAGTATCAGATTTTTCAGTATTTATAAAATTAAATTATAAACTTAATACTAATAGAATTGAAATAGCTTAAAATTTGAATACCTTAAAGGAATATTCCATGTTCAATATAAGTTAAGCTCAATCAATAGCATGTGTGGCATAATGTTGATTACCACAACAATTTATTTTTTTTATACTTTCTTTTAAAAAAATCAAAAATCGAGTTGACGAGGCATTTACAATGGAAGTGAATGTGGCCAATTTTTGGTGGGTTTAAAGACAGAAATTTGAAGCTCATAATTTTATAAAAGCAATTAAATTAATTCTTCCATTAAAACAAATTGTATTATTTGAGTTGTAAAGTTGTTTAAATTGTAATTTTTACAGTTGTTTTAGGGCTTGTTGACATTACTTCACAGCAACAAAGCTGTAAAATTGGCTATATCTTCACAAAGAAAAGGATAGTAAGTAATTCTATCACACTAAAATCATATTTACATGCATATTGTTTGTCTTGTTGCTATACTTTTTAAACAGTGAAAAAATTGCCCCTCATTCACTTTCATTGTCTCACTGTAACCCCGATTTTTGCTTTTTATTAAGAAAAGTTGGGACAAGTCAAAATACATTTTTGTGGTAATCAACATTATGCCACAAATGCTGTCGATTGAGCTTAATTTGAATTTACCTCAAAAGTACCTCAATTTTTTTTTACGTTTACAACATGATGTAATTTTCGATGTTACAATACTTTCACCTATCACCTAGAGACAACTAAGTACACAGTCTGGTTCCTGAAGTAAAAACCCCATTAATTGTCTCCATAGGCTAATTTATTTTTAACGATAACTTATAAACATTTAAAGACATGCCTAGTGAGCTCAGAGGTTGTTAACCAATAATTTTTGTTTCAGTTCACGTTATTTTATCTTCATTTTTAAACAATTGTTTAATTACGCAATTTCTGGTGAAGAGCAACACTTCCCATGCCATGATCCAGCAGAGATATCCAACAACCAGAGCATATTGGCAAACAAAGCAGCCCAAACAAGCTCTACATCGCCCACCCACTTCCATGATGCACTGTGATTGACACAATCAGTTCGGTCTCCCTACACTGTCTAACTTCATATACTGTATATTGTATATATCGAATATTTAGCAATAAACATGAAAAAATGTGTCTATACTTAAAGTCAGTGTAACAAAAAGGAAGACACCGGGAGCTGGATTCATCAAACACAGGTAGGGAACTTTTAATTGGCAATTTCCCTGGTTTACATCTTCACAATAACTCATAGGCTACATACAATCACATCAGCTTCACGTTAAGGCTCTCGACCCAGTAACTGTCTATCTCTGCCTGTCTGCTGGTGGCGTGGGTGCTTTTATGCCACTCTCCCCATGGTCATTGGAATTAGAGACAGGTGTTAGGTATAATTTAGCTCAGGTGTAAGTGCCCTTACCACTTTCTCTCTCTCCGGATGGGCACTTGACCACACCCCCGCAGCCACATACCCCCACCACCCGACTCAAACTCGTCCCCATTTATGGAAAGAAAGTCAGCGACAGCCATCTGCGCCCCCGGTCTGTGGACCACCTTGAATTTAAAAGGATGGAGAGCCAGATACCACTGGGTGATCCGCGCATTGGGATCCTTGATGCGGTGGAACCATTGGAGTGGGGTATGATCTGAGCAGAGGGTGAAGGGCCGCCCCAGCAGGTGCATGCAAAAGTGGTCCCCCCGCTAAGTGTGGCCTTAACCTGCATGAACACCTATTGGCGCTTCTTCGTCCACTGGACTGTGTCTGGAGCCCCCTTTTTAGTGTGATCAGTCAGCAGGCTTGTGATGTCTGAATAATTAGGCACAAACCTCCTGTGATAGCCAGCCAGCCCCAGGAATTGTCTCACCCCCTTTTTGGTCTTGGGACTCGGTCAGGTCACAATCGCCGCAGTATTATCAATTTGGGGATGCACCTGCCCATGGCCCAAGTGGAAAGAGCAGAGTGAGAGGGAAGAGGGGTGGGGCAAGAGAATGGGGCACACATGGGGGGAAGAGAGAGAGAGGGAGGGGAGGGCTCTTCTGCCCTCGGGTATGCCAACAAATGGTTCTCTGTGAGTTGGACTACTTCCTGCAGTGATGCCAGGTGGTGGCACTAGACCCATTCCGCTGTCCCCTTTGGCAGTCGATAAATAAGCTGCTCCAGTACCACCTGGTCGACCACTCCCCCCGACATCTCTGGCATGGGTCTTGGAGCCATTGTGAGAAAGCAAACAGGCATCGGTCTTCCCCAGCTTCAAGTATGGGAAGAGCTGGCGGTACTGCTCCGGGCTATGACTCAGCCACTGCAGGATAGACTTCTTCAGGTCATCATAGGCCAGGAGGTTAGCTGCCGGCAACTGTTGGGCAGCAATCTGGGCTTCACCGGCCAGCAATGGGAGGAGCCTGGTCACCCACTGATCACGTGGCCCTCAAATACATCGAGGAAGGCCTTGGCATCATCTTCCGATGCATCTTCAGGAGCATGGGTGGGGGCAGGGGGCTGTGGCTGTCTGGGGTCATGGCTGGGGCTCTCTCCTGGCTGAGGGGGCTCCAGATCGCATGCCGGTCCTCTGGTTGAGCTGGTAGGATCTCAAAAAAATGCCGATCTTGGTCTTGGCGTAGCTCAGGGCAGTTCAATATCCCCATGCACACGCTTCACCTCACCATCTTAGCTTTGCCCAGTGCCTTGGGTTGAACCAAGCATTTGTGGATAGTGGTTTGATTACAACATGTGTCCACCAATGCGTGGCTGTCTGGGGTCACGGCCGGGGCTCTCTCCTGGCCGAGGAGGCTCCGGATCGCATGCCGGTCCTCGGTTGAGCTGGCAGGATCTCAAAAAAATACAGATCTTGGTCTTGGAGTAGCTCAAGCAGGGATTGATGGTTGGCTTGATGAAAGCCGGCGAGGGACTGGAGGATCTTGGCCAACTGCGTGGACTCCATGGGGCATACTTCAATCTCCCGGGTTTCGGCACCAGTGTAACAAAGAAGGAAGACACCAGGAGCTGGATTATTCAAACACGGGTAGGGAACTTTTAATTGGCAATTTCCCTGGTTTACAGCTTCACAATAACTGAATTCACAAAAACTGAAATCACACTAACTCAGCAGCTTCACACTAACTTCTTGGCTTCACACAATCACATCAGCTTCACATTAAGACTCTTGACCCAGTGAAAAGTATTATATTTGTAAAATTATATTTATAGTATAAAAGTATATGTTAAAGTATATATACTGTATATATTAATATATATGATAATTAATAAATAAATATATTGTCAAATTCTCTAATAATTTTTGCCTAATATCAAAGATTGTAATGTTGTGATTCACCTTGGTGTGGGTTGGTTTGTTTCATGGTTTTAAACTCTTTTTTGAAGAATTGTACATTTCCTATGGAAAAAATTAATGGGTATAAAACTTCCAGAATCAAGATGGCTAAAAAAGTGGGTGGGCACTGTTGCACTCCATTCACAAACAGTGATTGAAACATGTATTTTTTCCCTTAATTCTGTTTGTTGATGCTATAGTTATCCAGAAATGAAACACTTCAGTACCTTTAATTATGTTGTCCACTTCAAAGCATTATAATCGTCAAGAATCTATAAAACAAATCTACAAAAAATCTATTAAAATTAGGCTGTTAAAATTACTAGAGGTACAGTGTGCACCCTGTCCACATGCACGTACACACACTAGTAGTTCAAGAGGTGAGCTGTATGCATCTCTTTCTGAGGCCCCTCAGATCTTCTTAGTGTCAGCGTGAGCACATGCTCAGAGAAATTAATGGGACAACTTGTGACGACTGCGCTAATTCAGTGAGAATCCTTTTGCGCAAGGAGCCTCAGTGTTTCCCTTTGTAGATGAAAGGCTTCCACTTTTTCTGTCAATGGCCTCGAGCAATGTGAATTAAACATTGATTTTATCGGAAGTTTAGTGGCTGCGGCCATGCGGAGCGCTGATTCACCCGTGCGCTGGAGCAGACAGAATCTGTTGCAGAAATGAGTGGAATGGGGAGATGAGCATAGAGAGAGAGAGAGAGAGAGAGAGAGAGAGAGAGAGAGAGAGAGAGAGAGAGAAGCCACAGAGCACAGGATGGTATAAAAAAGGGCAATTAGGAGAGGAAGAGGACAAAGTTGTAGTATTTTCCTTTAATGTTTGTTACTGGCAGCTCACTGAGACAACAACAGAAGTATTTCCTCTCTAGGCTTCTGACGTTCCAGCAAAGCTGTAGCTGTATTTTTGCTTGGGTTTCTTAGATTGAGAAATTCCTGCCTCAAAGCATTTATTAGAAAGCCAATAACATTACTGTTTACATTGATATGCAAAATGCAGAGAATAGATAAGACACCTGACCTACTTAATTACTTTTAGATATTCTTATACTTTTTTGTGTGTAATATGACAATACAAAAGAATGAAATCAAGGGGATAGCTACATTGTTCCTTGTTCTTTTTCTCTCTTGTTCTCTATCTCTTGAGTTTTTATCTACTCTGAGGATATGAAAGATAAAAGTTGGGAATTCTAAGGGGAATTGCACTGGATATGCACTTATTTGCACGTTCCCTTCATGTAACACCACACACTGAGCAAAGTGTTGTGATGTGACAAAACAATATTACCCCCATTCCCATTTATAGTCCCTTCATAATCAACAATGTTCTCAATGTTAGGCTTTCAACTGGGTATTTGAGGTTATATATATGGGAGTCCCAAACACCCCACAAATGTAAAAAAAATTATAAAATAAAATAAAATAAATAAAGAGAAACTTGGAGGTCCTGATCTGTTTCATTGCTTAAAACAATTATGTCCAATTTTGTCCATCATTTATAATATGTCCTTAAATATTATTCTGTCCTTTCCATAAATTATATATATATATGCTCTATATACTGTGTACAGTTGAAGTCAGAAATTAGCATACACATAGGTTGAAGTCATTAAAACATATTTAATATTAGCAAACTATTGTTTTAGAAAGTCATTTAGGACATCTACTTTGTGCATGACAGATTGTTTCATTCTATTGTTTCTATTAATTGACTATATCACAATTCCAGTGGGTCAGAAGTTTACATACAAGTTAACTGTGCCTTTAAGCAGCTTGGAAAATTCCATAAAATTATGTCAGTTAGCTTCTGATAGGAGGTGTACTGAATTTGAGGTCCACATGTGGATATGTATTTTAAGGCCTACCTTTAAACTCATGTCCTCTTTGCTTGACATCATGGGAAAATCTAAAAAAATAAATAAATAAAATCAGCCAAGACCTCAGAAAAAATAATTGTGGACCTGCGCAAGATCCTTGGGAGCAATTTCCAAATGCCTGAAGGTACTACATTTATCTGTACAAACAATAGTTCACAAGTATAAACACCATGGGTCCACACAGCTATCATACTGCTCAGAAAGGAGATGCATTCTGTCTCCTAGAGATGAACGTAATTGGGTGTGAAAAGTGCAAATCAATCCCAGAACAACAGCAAAGGACCTTGTGAAGATGCTGGAGGAAACAGTTAGACAAGTATCTATATCCACAGTAAAACAAGTCTATATAAAACAAATCGATATAACCTGAAAGGCTGCTCAGCAATGAAGGAGCCACTGCTCCAAAACTGCCATAAAAAGCCAGACTACAGTTTGCAAGTGCACATGGGGACAAATATCTTACTTTTTGGAGAAATTTCCTCTGGTCTAATGAAACAAAAATTGAACTGTTTGGCCATAATGACCATTGTTATGTTTGGAGGAAAAAGGGTGAGGCTTGCAAGCCGAAGAACACCAACCCTACCTTAAAGCATGGGGTGGCAGCATCATGTTGTGGAGGTGCTTTGCTGCAGGAGAGACTGGTGCACTTCACAAAATATATGGCATCATGAGGAAGGAAAATTATGGATATATTGAAGCAACATCTCAAGACATCAGCCAGGAAGTTAAAGCTCGGTTGCAAATGGGTCTTCCAAATGGACAATGACTCCAAGCATACCTCCAAAGTTGTGGAAAAATTGCTTAAGGACAGCAAAGTTAAGGTATTGGAGTGGCCATCACAAAGCCCTGACCTCAGTCCGATAGTAAATTTGTGGGCAGAACTGAAAAAGCATTTGCGAGCAAGGAGGCCTACAAACCTGACACAGTTACACCAGTTCTGTCTGGAGGAATGGGCCAAAATTCCAGCAACATTGTGAGAAGCTTGTGGACGGCAACTCAAAATATTTGACACAAGTTAAACAATTTAAAAGCAATGATACAAAATACAAATGGATGTACATTTCTGACCCACTGAGATTGGATGAAAGAAATAATAGCTGAAATAAATAAATCTCTCTACTATTATTCTAAAATGTTATTGTGGCAGCGGGGGCATGGTCAAGCACCCGTCAGGGAGAGGAAAGCGGTAAGGGCGCTTACACCTGAGCTAAATTATGCCAAAAAACACCTGTCTCTAATTCCAGTGAGCACGAGGAGAGCATCATAAAAGCAGACACAGAGCCTCCGGTCAGGGAGACCCGACAAGCGAACCCAGTGTACCAGCGGGGACCCGGACCACTTCCGGGATCAGTGTCTGCTGATGGAGGTGGGGACGGTGGTGCGGGTCTCCGACGTCCCGCAGGCTGCCCCCGATCAGGCTTGAGCATACCGGATTCTGGTAAGGATCAGGGGGGGTATTTACCAGGGGGGTATTTATGGATACCGGCTGCAATCAGACCACCATCCACCAACGCTTGGTTCAACCCGGGGTTTTGGGTTTAGCTAAACTGGTGAGGGTGAGGTGTGTGCACGGGGATGTTCACAAGTATCCCATGGTGACTTTGGCGATTAAATTCAGGGGAAGAAACCATAGTGTGGAGGCAGCGGTTAGTTCCCGCCTCACTCATCCGCTAATCTTGGGTACTGATTGGCCGAATTTTAGAGATATTTTAGAGGGTATTTGCGCGGATGGGTCCTGCATAAAGAGGTGTGCGGTGTGCGATGCTTTGGCAGGGGAGGTGGAGCCGGGGTCGTCCTCGGCTGCTCTGAATGACGAGGGAAGGGGCGAGGTGGCCACCCCTCCTCTCAGGGAATTCCCTGAGGGGGACTTCCCTCTAGAGCAGTCGCGGGACGAAACCCTTAAACATGCTCTTGATCAAGTGAGAGTAATTGATGGTCAACAGCTCCGGCCGGGCATCGCCATCTCATACCCATATTTTGCTGTGATTAAAGAGTTGCTATATAGAGTGACGCAGGACGCTCAAACAAAGGAGGAAGTGACACAATTATTGATTCCACGGAGCCGCCGGGAAATGGTTTTCCAGGCGGCTCACTATAATCCTATGGCCGGTCACCTAGGGGAACGAAAAACACTTCTCCGTCTAATAGCCCCTTTCTATTGGCTGGGCATTGGCGGTGACGTCCGCAGGTGGTGTGCGGCGTGCCGTGAATGTCAGCTGGTAAACCCACCGACCACCCCAAATGCGCCATTGCGCCCTCTACCATTGATCAAAGTCCCTTTCGAAAGAATTGGGATGGACCTCGTCGGGCCATTAGAAAGGTCAGCACGCGTACATCGCTTCGTGTTAGTCCTAGTGGATTACGCAACGCGATATCCGGAAGCAGTGCCTCTGAGCAACATCTCCGCATGTAGTGTTGCAGGGGCACTCTTCAAGATAATCTCCCGGGTGGGGATTCTGAAAGAAATCCTCACCGATCAAGGCACGACTTTTATGTCACGAACACTCCGCAAACTTTACGAGCTCTTGGGCATTAAATCGATTCGCACTAGCATTTACCATCCTCAGACCGATGGCCTAGTGGAACGATTTAATAAAAAGCTCAAGAACATGATTCGTAAATTCGTACACGATGACGTTAGAAAGTGGCTAGACCCCCTGTTGTTTGCAGTATGAGAGGTCCCGCAAGCCTCCATGGGGTTCTCCCCATTTGAGCTGCTGAATGGGCGACGCCCATGCGGGGTCCTTGACGTCATCCGCGAAGCTTGGGAGGAGGGACCTTCTAATAGCAAAAATGAAATTCAGTTCTTTCTCGATCTTAGAGCAAAACTCCACACACTGGGGCGACTAACACAGGAGAATATTCTCCAGGCTCAAGAACGCCAACGCTTGCTGTATGACAGGGGTGCTCAGCTACGGGAATTTGCACCGGGAGATAAGGTACTCGTATTACTCCCAACATCGATCTCTAAATTACTCGCCAAGTGGCAAGGACCCTTTGAGGTCACACGACGAGTAGGGGATCTCGATTATGAAGTTAAACGGACCGATAGAGGGGGCGCACGTCAAATATATCACCTCAACCTCCTGAAATTGTGGAGGGAAGAGGCAGCCTCTGTGACGCTGGCCACGGTAGTTCCGGAGAGGGCGGAGCTCGGACCGGAGGTAAACAAAGCTCGCAATCTCAACACCCCGGTTACTTGTGGAGACCACCTCTCACTGCGTCAATTCATAGAGGTTTCCGATTTACAAAAGGAATTTGCAGATGTGTTTTCCCCTCTACCGGGCCGTACAAACATCATACAGCACCACATCGAGACCGAGCCGGGCGTGGTGGTACGTTGCCGCCCCTATCGCTTACCTGAACATAAAAAGAAAATAGTTGGGAGGAATTAGATGCGATGCTTGATATGGGCGTAATAGAGGAATCCCACAGTGGTTGGTCCAGCCCGGTTGTTCTTGTTCCTAAGAGCGATGGGTCTGTTCGATTCTGTGTGGATTACAGAAAAGTCAACGCGGTGTCTAAATTTGACGCGTACCCAATGCCCCGTGTTGATGAACTGCTCGATCGGTTAGGTACTGCTCGATTTTATTCGACCTTGGATTTAACAAAGGGTTATTGGCAGATCCCCTTGACACCAATGTCCTGTGAGAAAACAGCCTTCACTATGCCGTTTGGATTAGACCAATTTGTGATGCTTCCTTTCGGTTTGTTTGGGGCTCTGGCCACGTTTCAACGACTCATGGATCGGATCCTCAGACCTCACACCGCGTACATGCAACATCTGAGGGCCGTCCTGAGATCGCTGCGGCGGGCGGGGCTCACGGCAAACCCTAAGAAGTGCGTGATTGGGCGTGTGGAGGTATGGTATCTGGGGTTCCACTTGGGTCATGGCCAGGTGCGTCCCCAAATTGATAAGACTGCGGCGATTGCGACTTGCCCTAGACCTAAGACCAAAATGGGGGTGAGGCAGTTCCTGGGGCTGGCTGGCTATTATAGAAGGTTTGTGCCTAATTATTCGGACGTCACCAGCCCGCTGACTGACCTCAATAAAAAGGGGGCTCCAGATCTGGTCCAATGGTCGGAGCAGTGTCAACAGGCGTTTATGCAGATTAAAGCCTCACTTTGAGGGGGGCCGCTTCTTCATGCACCTGACTTCTCTCTCCCTTTTATTTTGCAGACGGACGCTTCAGACAGAGGGCTGGGGGCTGTACTCTCGCAGTTGGTGGAGGGGGAGGAGCGCCCAGTGCTGTACATTAGCCGGAAGCTCTCTTTGAGGGAAACCAAGTACAGCACCGTGGAGAAGGAGTGTTTGGCCATCAAGTGGGCGATCCTCACCCTCCGGTATTACCTGCTGGGGCGGGCCTTCACCCTCTGCTCGGATCATGCCCCACTCCAGTGGCTCCACCGCATGAAAGCTACTAACGCCCGGATCACCCGTTGGTACCTGGCTCTCCAGCCCTTTAAATTCAAGGTGGTCCACAGACCGGGGGTGCAGATGGGTGTCGCCGACTTTCTCTCCAGAAATGGGGGGGGAGTGGTAGACAGGCCGGATGGCGCCCCGGCCTGAGTCGGGCGATGGGGGTATGTGGCAGCGGGGGCGTGGTCAAGCGCCCGTCCGGGAGAGGAAACGGTAAGGGCGGAAAGATCGTTGTAAATTATTGTGAGAAAGACAGCAATTAAAGTCTTACCTTTTAGTTGGAGCCTCGTTTCCTGTCATCCTTCCCGTGAGGGTTGTTACAGTTATCTTAAAATAAAGTGACCTAATACAGGGAATGCATATTGATGTTCAGGACATTTACAGGGCACAAAAGAATCCAAAAAGATCAGTGATCCCTGCTTTTTATGCGTTCATATTGTCAGTGTTCCTGGCCATCCTCCACCACCCACCCTCCTCCTCATCCCAAAGCAACCCCTATGAAGGACCCATCATGCACCTCTGGCCTATGAATAGTGCAAAAAGCCTCATCTGGGTCAGACTCACTCTGCAGAGCGACTAAATAATTCAATTTTTATTTTCACTACTTCTGTCTTTTCTCAGTCTTTCTCTCCTTCTTCTATGAGAACCCCCCCATCTTCTTCTATTTATGATAGGGTAATAGCTAAAATGAGTCATGTAATAAAAGAAAAAAATTAAGCCTAACGTGCTGCTCAAATAGAAGGCTAGGTTTGAAATTGTTACATAAGCTTTGTTGCGGGCCATACATTAAAAGTCTCAGCCTTCAGTGTGATTCCTGCCATTAAGAAAACACAGTTTCACAATAAATAAGACACCCTGTGCCTTTGGGCATCATACATTATGTTGCAGCAAACGAATAATACCAATTGACAATTTAAAAACACATCCACGCATGAAAGCCTAATTTTAACTGCAACATGACTGTTTTGTGTAATGAATGTCTCCCGAACAGACATTCAAAAATCATAATTTTTTATATGAATCTACCAAGGAGGACTTTAATACCTAGAAAAATCAATTTAATAATATTTGCGATTTAAATGTTGCTTGCAATAAATTTCATTTCATCAGGGCACATGGTCATGCTGCGTTCCATTCGAGTTGGATGTGGAATATTCCTACTTGATATCTCCGACCATAAATGCATTCCATTCCCCGATATTCAGAAGATGACATTTAAGGAAACAAAACTGCAATGCTCCTGTTAGCTTAGCAGGGGTTTGACTCTCATAAGAGATGTCTCCTAGCAACCAAACTGATAAACAATGCTGCAGCGCTAGCATTTGTGCTTCAGGTGTACGATTATCAAAAGAGATTATAATGTTTTATAGACATGTTTCTGCAGGCATTTCTTAAACAAGCTTTAATATCATTTAATGTGGAAACTAACTCATTTATCTATATTACTTAATAAAGTGAATGTTTATCACTTACTTTGTATATCCCCCTGAGTGTTGACCTGTGTTGAGAATTTCTGCTCGAGCCTACAAGTTGTAATTCTGACTTAAAGATGCATTCCATTGCACTTTTCCTAGTAGAATGTTGTAAAATGTGACTTTCCGAGTTGAATGGAATGCAGCACTACTTTCCAAAACTTGGTCTGACACTGAATGCTCAAGCAGCCTAATTTACACTTTACTGATGTCTCCTACTAAAATTCCTGATGTTGCTATAACAATGCAAAAAGCACTTTGGTCCTCCTTTCCTGTTTAATAAATGAAGCAATCACACGTTCATGCAGAACATCTCGTGTTTTTAAATCCATAAGGATCTCTTTCTCAATGGCGATAGCGGCAGTAATGACAGTCAACTCGTCAGCAAGATCTCGCGCTCGCTTTCAAATTACAGTACGTCACTTAAAAAGTGATTGCATCACTCAAGGCCAACTAGTTTTTAAATTTTACTACCCACATTCATTAAACATGAACATTTTCCTAAATAGCAAACTTTAAACTAAGTCGAAAGAAAATTGACTGAACAACTAAACTAAACTGAAACTCGAAAACATTAGAATAAGCTAAAACCAACAGTTGCGGAGTGATAACTACTGAAAACAAAACTAAATTAAAGGACAAAAAGACATTTAAACTACTTTAAAGTGTTTAAAGTTTGTAATTTCTGTGCATTTAGTAGTTACTGTTTAGTAGTTACTGTTTTCAAACAGGTTTCCTGAACACTCCATCCATCAGCCATTGGTCATATAGTCCTGCCCGAAACTCACACCATTGGTTGCACCAACGTTACTGTGTCAGGCTGGTCGAGGTACTCAAACAAAAAGATCAATGTTTTGATAGCACCACAGAGCCACAATGTTTTCAGGGGAATCAGCCTACAAGTAGCTTATTTATACTTGACTATCCACATTAAGCTGGGAAAGGAGACATTTTTTAACTTCATAAAATTACACACATCACCTTCAAGTTATGAGTAGCTTGAAACTTGGGAAGCAACAATTTCAAAATAGCTTCCCCAACACTAGTTTCAAAGGACAAATGGAAAAATAAGAAAAAGAGATAAAGAGGGAGAAATAAGCTTACAGTACCTTCTCACACAGGGAGGCTTTCATTAAACACAGTCATCTTTGGTAATAAGCACTTGAAGACTGATCTCCCCTTTTGCTTCCCTCAGGTGCAGCATTACCATAATGGATTCTCACTGCAGCACGGTATTAAAGCGCAGAGGCATATTCCAAACTCAACGCAAATGCAACTTGTAATGCACATTATCCCAGCTCAACACATTAGATGTCATTACCATAGCGGTAGCTGACACCGCTTCGTCATTAGATGCTAAAGTGTTCCACGGGGAAGCAGAAAGTGGAGAAAACGCACAAATACTGTAGTTGTGGAATGTCGGTATATAGGCCACTTTTTCTATATGAAACCTTTTATTAAATCTTTGTAAACAATTGTTAATGATTAATTATATTCTGTAGATCAGTGGTTATCAACTGGTGGGTCATGACTCAAAAATGTTTCACAGGTCTGTTCTGATAGGGTCGTGGGCATCAGGGAAAAACTATGCTAAATACAGATAAAAACATGCAACTAACCATATAATCATGCATAGTTAGTATAGCAACAAAAACAAGCTTTTCAACTTTTAAAAGAGGCTAGAAAATGCTTGTAATACATTTTCATTTGATGTTAAAGGATGTGCAACCAGTCAAATTTGGCTACCCAAACATGAACGGGTTGCGTGACATGCCCTTATCTGCATACTATGCAGTTCATGGTATAGGTAGACCGATATATCGGTTTTATTAATCAGTGCCTTATACTGCTTGGTTCTGCAGTGGGCTCTAGAGGTAAAATAATAAAACAAAATCATTGATACCTTCGTAGGGATTTGCTGTATCTCAATCTTTCATCATTGACAATATTTTTATCCACACGTCAATATATATTTTGTTATTTTAATTAGATAATGAAATGTTTTAAATGGAAAGCAAGGGCATGCAAAGAAAATGTGACTATATAGAAACATGCCCCATCAGAGCATACATTGTATCTCAAATTTAATATCTTGTAAATAATAATAAACCTGCAAAACCCTTCATCTGATAATATATACCTTATGAAAAGCTTAATATAGTTAATACTTAAATACAGAGCATTGTAGCAGTCCCTGGTGTGTTTCGTTAAAATGGGATTTTATTAGTTTTGGACTCTTGTAGCCTCTATGTCTTACTAAGGAAAGTCTAAAATCTTTTAACTTTCCATAAATGGATTTTAAAATGATCGGACAATTAATCTGCAAATTCGGTCAACCTCTAGTTCACGCTGTAAATAATACATTTGGGTCACAACTTAAAGGAATGTTCCGGGCTCAGTTCAAGTCAAGCTCAACTGATAGCATTTGTAGCGTAATGCTGATTACCACAAAAGTAAAATTTTTCTTGTCCCTCCTTTTCTTTAAAAAATAAATAAAAATAAAAATAAAAAAATTCTGGATTACTGTGAGGCACTTGCAATGGAAGTGAATAGGGCCAAACTGTTAACGTTAAAATACTATCTGTTTTTTTTTAAATAGCCATAAGATGTAAATAATATGCACATTAACATTATTTTAGTGTGATAATCGTTAACTAACCTTTTATGTGGAAAGTTATATTGAATTGTACAACTTTGTTGCCATGACGCCATATCGTCATAAACCCTAAAATTGTCAATTTACAGAAAAAAATGCCTTTTTTTAAAAACTTAACAACTCAAAATAACACACAACTTTTAACAGAATAATTAATTATTTAAAGAATTGCTTTTTAAATATTTCTTACATTTCCATAAAAAAGCCATAAAAATGTAAAGACTTTACTTTTATTAGTCCCTTTTGATTTTTGTGTATTTTTCATTTCAGTTCCAAACAATCATCAGGGGTTTCAAATAATTTGTACTTCTCTGTTCATAAAAGTGCCTAGGCTTTATATGCTTTAATTAGTTTAATAGATTATTCCTGTCTATTAAAGTGTTCAAATATCTATGTGTCCATATAACGTATGAATATCTGCAAAGACATATACTGTATGATCACTCTCCAATGGTGGTCACTTTGTTGATGTTGCATTGATTTTTAAAAGTGGCCACGTGTGCATGTCCTACAGGTGTGTGAAACAAAAATGTTTAAGGATTGCTGAGTTAATTCCCAACCAGGGCCTTTAAATGACTCGTAATGGTGATGTAAGGACACTTGCTGTTCTCGTCATGAATAAGAAAAACAAGAAAGTGCAGAAAAATGTTCCAGAGTAAGAAAATAGAACAAAAAAACACAAGCTAACGATGTATGGATATGAATATTTGAACATTTATCTAAGCATGCAAAAGAAGGCAATCTCTCTCATTTTAGCGAGGCTTCCTGAAGAGAGGAAGGAATAATTCATCATATTTAAAGAAAAAAAAATACAGAGAAAGACTCAAAATGGGAAGAGAAAGAACTAAGAGCAATGAAGAGATGTAGAAAGCCGTTTTTCAATATTAACATGACACCAAAATTTTCATAACGCTCTTATAGTGACTCGATGTAAAATGTTATTACAGCCAATCTTAATTAACACAAGAGACTCTGAGCATCCACCTTCTTCAATAACAGACTTTCTACTGGGAATGTGTCTACACTGGGAATTATGGCTACAGCGAGCGCTCCATCTTTCCTGTGACATTTTTATGAAAGATTCATGACACCGGTAGCACACATAAGCTCCTCTTTCAGGGCTTTATTCTCGAGGCTCTGGCAGTGGGAAGAGGCAGAATTTGTTCAACAACACTAGTGGAACAAGAACCGCACTGGTAGAACAGAAGTAAGACATTACACAAGATACACACGATATCATTAAAATAAAAGAATATTTTCATTAATGGTTGCATAACGCAATTAAAACTAAATGATTGTTTAGTGTTCTTGAAGATGGGCGTGTAATTTTTGCACCATTAGCATAACCAATCAGAACTGAAAAATAACCACTTAAAAATAATGTTCTCAAACAAGATTCAGAGACTTCACTGGTTGAAACAATGTTATTATATCCAGCCAAGTCAAGCCTCTCAAACATATTGCAGTTATGTTTGGTGCTGTTAGTGCTACAGAAATTGAATACTTCTTCATTATAGCTGATGTGTGCATTTTTTCATTGTTAAATTCTTGTATCCAACTTAAAACGCTTAAAATGCAGAATCAACTATAAGTAAACCATTTGTAGGTTGTGTTCACCTAAAAGTTAACAAATGTGGCTCTGTGGCGCTATCAAAATATTACTTGGCTAGTTTCTTCTGGTTCCACCGATGTTGTGAGTTTGGGGCGGGACTATCTGTTTGTTCAACCAATGGAAGACAGGGGATGTTTTTCTTTGTAAAAACACCAATTATTTTTGCAATTCCATTTGATAATGCTTTAAGTTATGGATAGTTGACAAATATCCATAACATACCCCCACCCCCCTTCACCACTTTGTTTTTTTGTTGTTGTTTTTTTTTTTTGCAGTTTCAGTTTTAGAAATTCCATATAGTCGATCAATAATATGAGCTCATACAAAACTGAATATAGGTTATACTACCTACAAACCTAGAAAAATGATGTTTATAAATTGTATATGAATTATAGCATGTCACACTACAGTCATTGCTGGTCTGGACATGTATCACATAAGAACATTTAGAGTAACTTAGATTTTCTTGACACCATATGGACAAATATTTTGTCTATTTCTTTAACTGTCAAATGAAAATCATTCCAAAAGAAGCTAAAGTAGGATCAAGTGTGACGTGTCACAGAACAATGCAGAAACTGAAAGCCTGGAACGCCGCATACGAGTAAAAGAAACACTAAAATGTTCCAGTGCTGTTACTGAATAATGGCGCTCTTGGAACACCACTTATCCAATTAGATTAGAGGACTGGAACTAACTGTAACATCTTGTTCAGGGATTATATGAAAATGTGAACTTGTGAAAGTAATATACAACCCCCAATTCCGAAAAAGATTAGTCAGTATGGAAAATGCTAATAAAAACCATTCTATTCACCCTGTGCTTTACTGAAAGCACTACAGCAACACATTATTTGATGTATAACCTTGTGAATTGTGAAGTTTTTATTTTATATATACACTACTTTCAAATCAGATGATTGCAACACGCTCGAGACAAGTTGTGTGTACCATTGTGTAACATCACCATTTTTTCTAACAACACTTATTAAAGGAACAGTTCACCCCAAAATAAAAATTCTCTCATTACTCCCTTACCCTGATGCCATCCCATATGTGTATGACTGTCTTTCTTCAGCAGAACACAAATAAAGAATTTTAGAAGAAGATAGAGCTCTGTCACATCCTTATGATGCATGTAAACGGTTGCCAGCACTTTGACAGTCCAAAGTCAAATTTAGGCAGCATAAAAGTAATCCACGCAACTCCAGTTGATCAATGAATGCCTTCTGAAGCAAACTGATATGTTTGTGTAAAAAAATAAATCGATAATTAAAACATTATTCACTTCTGAAAAGCACTTCCTGCTTGCAGTTGACGCATCATGTAGCTGTCGCATGACATAAGCGTGCCGTGAGTTCACGTGAGAATTCGGAAACCGCGATTTTTTACAACAGAAGAAATGAACTTCACACTAGAGTTTGTCCATTTCAAACAGCACCAGAGCCCTGGACGGATGCATCAGATTCATTATACTTCTTTCTTACATAAACCTATCGATTCGCTTCAGAAGACATTCATTGATCGACTGGAGTTGCATGGATTACTTTTATGCTGCCTAAATGTGATTTTTGGACCGTCAAAATACTGGCACCCTTTTACATGCATCATAAGGGCCTGACAGAGCTCTATCTTCTTCTAAAAATCTTAATTTGTGTTCTGCTGAAGAAAGACAGTCGAACACATCATCGTAGCTACATGTAATTTTTTGGTGAAGTATTCCTTTAAGCATTTGGGCACTGAAGACACAAGTCTAGCAAGCAGAATTTCCCCCCAATCATCCATAATGCAGGTCATCAGCTGTATAATTGTAAGGGGCCTTCATTAACATATTCTATGCTTCATAACATGCTACACTTTCTCAATTAAAGAAAGGTCAGGACTGCAGGCAGGCCAATCTAGCACCTGCACTCTCAGCCATGCACTTTAATCTGGGCAGTATGTGGTTTGGTGTTGTCCTTTTGGAAAATGGCAGTATACAGTATGTTGCTTCAAAATCTATACATATCTTTCTTTCTACAATAATGGTGCTCTCACAGATGACAGACACAGGCTTTTGGACCTGATGACAACAAGCAGGGGTGGACTGGTTATCTGGCATACCAGGCATTGTGCCAGTGGGCCGACACACTTTGGGGCCGATCAGGGGTGGACTGGCCATCGGGAGAACCGAGCGTGCAGTGGGTCGGCCGCGAAACGTGCAGAATGGGCCGTGATAATCAAAAATTAGTCGCAGCATTATGCAGAACGGACCTCAAAACAGCGCCGCGATATGCAGAAAAGGACAGTGAACCCACCCCCGCTCAGCAGTTGGGCCACTTGCCATGTAAATTCCTGGGCCGATTTCTCTTCCCAGTCCAGCCCTGACGACAAGATCTTGGATGGTCCTTTTCCTCTTTAGCCCAAAGAACTCTTCTACTTTCCATTTCAGATGAGACCCATATCAAAGAAGTCGGCAGCGTTTATGGACAGTGTTGATGTATGGCTTCTGCTTTGCATTGTTAACTTGCATCTGTGGATGCTGCGGCAAATGGTGTGGACTGGCAAAGGTTTACTGACGTATTCCTGAGCCCATGTCATGATATCCATTACAGATGAATGACAGTTTTTAAGACTGTGATGTCATTCAGAAGTGGTTTTCAAGCAGGACAACTGCCACATACCACACACTGCCAGGATTACAACTGCAATTGGGAATTGGTGTTGAACTGTATTTAATCTAAGCAGGGGTGCATCAACCATTATAATTAATTTATTTTGAATGGTCTAAATTAAATTATCATTATTTTTCTAATTGTTCCAAAGCCCCTGATACAAAGAATTCACTTGGAAATTACTTGGCATCTATAGTTAAGGTTAGAACAGCTTGTGGAGACGGATGACACATTCAAAAGTTTAATAGAAATCTTTTGAGACACCTTGTTGTTGTTGTCATGCAAATGTGCACCATACTGCTGGTAAATAAAACAGATAGAAGAAACACAGAAAATAGGAGAGAGTGTGTGCAAGTGTGCGTACCCAAGCTGATGTCCGCAGGCAAGACTCTAGGCAACATGCCCCATTTGGCATAACGCTTGAGAGGAGTGCAGAGACAACGCCCTGTAAGACCCTCCCTCACTTTCTCAAATCTTGAAATTCCTTTGTGTTTCAATCAGTCATACCATCATTGCTGTACCTGGGAGAGGAGCCACGATCTTACCTTCTATTGTATCTTTGTGCCTCATCTGTCAAAAAATATTGCTCTCTTTTCTTTAGGTTTGAGCTGAATCGTGATTTGACAACACAATCTATTGTTATGTTTATTTGTTTACTTGTGAAAGGAGAGAGCGTTAGCATATTCAGATTTTTGTTGTCTTTTCAGGGAGAACTCATGATTTAGTTTTTGTTTAGTTCCCCCCTTTTATATGGTGACCTGCCTGAAATAGTAAAGTTTTGAATGCATTAAAAAGTGAAAATGTGCAGTTGTTAACATAAGGAGCTGATCTAACCATTAAAAATGACTTTTGGTTGGCATACACTAATGTAGTCATATATGGTAATATTTATATAAAAAAAACAGTTAATTAATATGTTACTGCTTGAATAAAATGTTTTGTAATTCTTTTTTTTTTGTGTGTGTGTCCTGCAAACTACTGACATTGGTGATCAGTCTACAAGCCAAAGGTTAGGACAAACATACCAATTCTTTTTTTATTACTATTTCCCAGATTTTTGAATAACAGTTAAATCATAAAAATGAATGATATCACAAATGGAAGTATGGTAATTACATAACTAAAAAAAAAAAAAAATATATATATATATATATATATATATATATATATATATATATATATATATATATTTATATATTTCTATTCATATTTTATCTTCTTCTTTTTAAACAATATTAAAGTATTGTAGTTCCCATGTTGGCCACATGTTGGCTGTTTTTAATTAATAGCTGGACCAACACAGTCATTGAGATTTTAGTTTTGCAAATAAATTCATATGTAGGCACGCTCAATATTTGTTTACAAAACTTCAAGCATTTAAACGCCGTAAGATCAAAGGCTGTTAAAGGTATGTTCTGGGTTCATGTTACGAACCCCGCTCCTCTTCCCCATCCCCGCTTCCTCGAGCACGCACACATGCTCCCCTTCGTCCAGCTCACTCGCACGCTCGGCTTCACCGAGCACACACACGCACTCCGCGAGCGTACTCGCTCGCTTCCCGCTCCCTCGCTCCGCCCCCTCGAGCTTCTACGCTCGTTTTGCTCCCTCGAGCTTCCACGCTCGTTTTGCTCCTACGAGCTCTCTTGCTCGCACACTATCTCCCCCCTCGGGCTCACATGCCCGCTCCCAATGGCCAGAACATTATGTACACCTGCGCCCGCTCTCAGTCACCACATTAGTTTCACCTGCACTCGTCTCATCACCTATCATTGTTTACACCTGCACTCGCCCCTATATATATCACAACCCATTCGTCTCACTCCTGTTGGTTATTGTATTTAGTTTCCCATGTCTTTGCCCCCCGCTAGTCTCGTCTAGTTTAGTACTCCTCTCGTTTACCCCTTAGCTTGCCAGCTCCCCTTGTTCCCCTGTCTTTTGCTCCCACTAGTCCCGTCTCGCTGATTCTGATTACCCCGGTTTTGATCCTACGCTTTCCACGACCTCTCTCTTTGGATTTGCCCCTTTTATATTCTCCGATTCCCCGGCTTCGACCTCTCGCTCCCCTTGACTACTCTTCACTGGATTTGCCCCTTGTTTGTACTTTTGCCTGCACTGCTATTAAATAAAAGCAGTTTTCCTCCGACATTGTGACTGTCTCATCTTGTGTGTGTGTGTGTGCGGGTTACAAAATAACCAACCTCACCGTAGACAGTCACAATGTCCCGCGCTGAGGATTCGCGCAGCTCACTAGAGCGGAGGTACGTCACATTCAGCGCGAGGAGCTACAGTTTGGAGGCATGACCGAGCGCTTACGGCCCAGGGACAGCAGGTACGTGCGATTTTTGATTTGTTTCACCCTGTTCCGCCTGTGTCTGTCCCTGAGCCCGGTTATGCTCCCAACACATCCCAGAGCGCCGTAAGCCTTCAACCCCCTGAGAGGTTTGATGGCTCTTTGGGGCTTGCCAAGGGTTGTTTATGCAAGGCAGCGGTTGTAGAACTTTAAACCGTGCCCTTAACATTATGGACCCAGCGGCCCAACTCTTGGTTTTGCGTCAGGGGAGTCAACCCTTGGAGGCTTATGTGGTTGACTTTTGTGCCCTGGCTAACCAGGTGAATTTTGATGAGGTGGCTCTAAAAGACATTTTTCAATATGGACTGAATGAGCCAGCCTCATCATTCATGCCTAGTGGTCGCTGCTCTCTCAACCTGGCTCAGTTTATTGACCTCGCCCTACTGTATGCTGGTTCCTTGTTTACTGTGGGGGAGGCAGACACTGAACCAGCGCTCCACACCACGGCCCCCATCTCGAAGCCTACCACGGCCCCCGTCTTGAAGCCTACCACGGCTCCCGTCTTGAAGCCTACCACGGCCCCCGTCTTGAAGCATACCACGGCCCCCGTCTTGAAGCCTGGCACGGCCAGCGAGTCAACGCCCATGCCTGCCACGGCCAGAGAGCCAGCGCCCATGCCCGCCACGACCAACGAGCCAGCGCCCATGCCCGCCACGGCCAACGAGCCAGCGCCCATGCCGCCACGGCCAACGAGCCAGCGCCCATGCCCGCCACGGCCGGCGAGCCAGCGCCCATGTCTGCCACGGTCAGCGAGCCAGCGCCTGTAGCCTCGACCGCCCCAGAGCCAGCGCCTGTAGCCTCGACCGTCCCCATTGCCACGTCCCCTGTTGGCCGAAGACGTAAGAGAAGGAAGAGGGCCCCTTCTCCCCAGTCTCGTCTTGTGCTCAAGACCGCAGAGGTTCCCTCAGAGTCTTCCACAGCTCTACCGACCTCCGCTCCACCCTCAGAGTCTTCCACGGCTCTGCCGGGTTCTGCTCCGCCCTCAGAGTCTTCCACGGCTCTGCCGGGTTCTGCTCCGCCCTCAGAGTCTTCCACAGCTCTGCCGGGTTCTGCTCTGCCCTCAGAGTCTTCCACGGCTCTGCCGGGTTCTGCTCCGCCCTCAGAGTCTTCCACGGCTCTGCCGGGTTCTGCTCGCCCCTCAGAGCCCTCGCGGCCTCCGCCTCACGAGCCTCCCAGGGCTCCTCCTCTCGAGCCTCCCAGGGCTCCGTTTCTCGAGCCTCCCAGAGCTCTACCTCCCAAGCCCCCCAGGGCTCTGCCTTTCAAGTCTCTCGAGCCTCCCAGGGCTCCTCCTCTCGAGCCTCCAAGGGCTCCGTTGCTCGAGCCTCCCAGAGCTCTACCCCTCGAGCCCCCCCGGGCTCCGCCTCTCAAGCCTCCCAGGGCTCCTCCTCTCGAGTCTTTCAGGGCTCCCCCTCCTTCCAAGCCTCTCAGGGCTTCTCCTCTCGAGTCTTTCAAGGCTCCTCCTACCCTCGAGCCTCTCAGGGCTCCGTCCCTCGAGTCTTTCATGGCTCCACCCCTCAAGCCTCTCACAGCTTCGCCTCTCGAGTCTCTCAGGGCTCCTCCCCCTCTCAAGCCTCTCAGGGCTTCCCCTCTCAAGTCTCTCAGGGCTCCTCCTCACCTCAAGCCTCTCAGGGCTTCTCCTCTCGAGTCTTTCAGGGCTCCACCTCCTTCCAAGCCTCTCAGGGCTTCTCCTCTCGAGTCTTTCAGGGCTCCTCCTCCCCTTGAGCCTCTCAGGGCTCCGTCCCTCGAGTCTCTCAGGGCTCCTCCTCCCCTCCGGCCTCTCGGGGCTTCCTCTCTCGAGTCTTCCAGGGCTCCTCCTCCTCCTGAGCCTCTCGGGGCTCCGTCTCTTGAGTCTTTCATGGCTCCCCCCCTCGAGCCTCTCGAGTCTTCCACGACCTTTTTCCCCGAGCCTCTCATGACTCTACTCCCAGAGACTCCAGAGCTTCCTAGGGCTCCACCTCCCGAGCCTCCTACGGCTCCCCCTCCAGAGCCTCACACGGCTCCACCTCCCGAGCCCCTCACGGCTCTGCTCCCAAAGACTCCAGAGCTTTCTATGGCTCCGCCTCTCGGGCCTCCTACGGCTCTACCCCCCGAGACTACAGAGCCTGCCAGGTCGTCGCCTCGGGGACCTCCCACGGCGCCACCTCCATTGGCTCCACCTCCTGAGCCTTCCAGGCCTTCCCCCCCTTAAGCCTCCTTCGGCTCCACCTCCAGAGCCTTCCAGGCCTTCGCCCCTAAAGCCTCCTTCGGCTCCACCTCCAGAGCCTTCCAGGCCTCCGCCTCTAGAGCCTCCCACGGCGCCACCGTCATTGGCTCCACCTCCAGAGCCTTTCAGGCCTTCGCCTCCAGAGCCGCCTACGGTGCCGCCTCTGACGGCTCCGCCTTTCACGGCTCAGCCCGGACTTCCTGACCCCCTCCCTGTCCTGTGGCCTCTTCCCGGGCCTCCGGACCCTATTCCTGTCCGGTGGTCACCTTCCAGACCCCCGGACCCAGTCCCTGTCCTCCAGTCGCCTTCCAGACCCCCTGACCCAGTCTCTGCCCTTTGGATGCCCCCCAAATCTCCCGACCACCCGCCTGTCCGCTATGTTCCCCCTGACCGTGCCATGAAACTGTCCATTGACCCCATGGACTGTCTCATTTCCTTCTGTGCCCCTTGGACTGCCTTCAATTTTGTTTGTGTGTTTTGTGGGTTGTCTGTTCAGGGTTTTTTGTTTGTTGGGATCGTCCAGCACCACTTCCCAGAGGTCGCGCTCCTCACAACCGAGCGCGGCCGTCAGGAGCCGTCCGTTATAGAGGGGGGAGTACTGTCATGAACCCCGCTCCTCTGCCCCATCCCCACTTCCTCGAGCACACACACGCGCTCCCCTTCGTCCAGCTCACGCGCACGCTCGGCTTCACCGAGCACACACACGCACTCCGCGAGCGTACTCGCTCGCGTCCTGCTCCCTCGCTCCGCCCCCTCGAGCTTCCACGCTCGTTTTGCTCCCTCGAGCTTCCACGCTCGTTTTGCTCCTACGAGCTCTCTTGCTCGCACACTATCTCCCCCCTCGGGCTCACATGCCCGCTCCCAATGGCCAGAACATTATGTACACCTGCGCCCGCTCTCAGTCACCACATTAGTTTCACCTGCACTCATCTCATCACCTATCATTGTTTACACCTGCACTCACCCCTATATATATCACAACCCGTTCGTCTCACTCCTGTTGGTTATTGTATTTAGTTTCCCGTGTCTTTGCCCCCCGCTAGTCTCGTCTAGTTTAGTACTCCTCTCGTTTACCCCTTAGCTTGCCAGCTCCCCTTGTTCCCCTGTCTTTTGCTCCCACTAGTCCCATCTCGCTGATTCTGATTACCCCGGTTTTGACCCTACGCTTTCCACGACCTCTCTCTTTGGATTTGCCCCTTTTAAATTCTCCGATTCCCCGGCTTCGACCTCTCGCTCCCCTTGACTACTCTTCACTGGATTTGCCCCTTGTTTGTACTTTTGCCTGCACTGCTATTAAATAAAAGCAGTTTTCCTCCGACATTGTGACTGTCTCATCTTGTGTGTGTGTGTGCGGGTTACAGTTCATTACAAGTTAAGCTCAATCAACAGCATTTGTAGTATAATATTGTTTATCACAAAAATAAATTTTGACTCGTCCCTGAGCAAAAACCTGGGTTACAGTGAGGCACTTACAATGGAAGAGAATGGGGCCAATTTTAATTATGTTAAAATACTCACAGTTTCAAAAGTATAGCCACAAGACATGAAGGATATGCGTGTTAACGTGATTTTAGTGTGATAAAATCACTTAATAAACTTTTCAGAATAAAGTTATAGCCAATTTTACATCTTCGTTGCCATGATGATGTAATGTCAACAAAACCTAAAATCCTAAAATGACTTTAAAAATCATGATATAAACAACTTTACAGCACAAATAATACATGAGTTTTAACAGAAGAATTAATGTCAGTGCTTTTATAAAAAAAATGTAGCTTTCATTTCTGCTATTAAACTCTTAAAAAATTGGTCCCCACTTCCATTGTAAGTTCCTCACTGTAACCTCGATTTTAGTTTTTTAAAGAAAAGGAGGGATGAGTCGAAATTAACTTTTGAAAATTATAAATTATGCCACAAATGCTGTCGATTGAGCTTAACTTGTATTGAACACAAAACATTCCTTTAAGATCATAAAAGCTTTAAATTCAGTTCAGCGTGTCATATCTTTTAATTGGTTGTGTGTGTATATTCATGTCTAACATGTTCCATAAAGAAACTACATTTTGTATGGTTCAAAACCTCATTGTTTTTGCCAGAGCTGCAGGAAATTCTTTGACCGGTCCAAGTCAGAAGAATGTGAAACTAACACTACAGTAGTAGCGATATGAATGCATTATAATCTCAGGCCTGTAACGGGAAATGTGATGGTTAACTGAATATTTCAAAAGCCTTAATTGCTTTAATTCCCTGTAATTAATCAGTAATTGCAGCAGGAGTGCTTTCACAGCTATTCTGGAGATGCACAGACCTTTTCAATATGTAAAAGCATGAATATAGATGAGAGAGAGAGAACATAGGAGCTATATGACTGCTCTATATTTAGAAATCTCGAGGAACCGAACCTGAAACTTGGCAGTATATGGTCTTATTTATCATTTATGCATTCATTTATGATGCAAAAGCAAAACTTATCAGCCCAAACTGGGCTGGCCAGGCTGAGTTCCTTGTAGTTACTGTTGTTTCTTTTAGGCTATAAATGAGCTAAACAGTATACTTCCCCAACTTTTTCTCCATCTCCCCCTGGAGACATTCAGCGTGAGGAACACCTGGTAGGTTGGCCCATGTCCGCCTTCCTGTGCTGAAAACCCACACCTCCTACCTACAACCCTCTGCTGGGTTCCACACTATAATTTGAGGTGCCTTCACTGTGTGGCAGATGTTGAGTAATTACTGATCTAAAAATAGCAGTAGCGCAGTCCATCTGCCCAGAGGAGACACCTGGAGAAACGCAGCATGCTTAGCTCCTGAGTGAAAGAAGTCATGCGTGGTGGAGACTTGTTTTGAGTGCTGTTTTGCTTTGCCAGATTATCAACTGTGTCACTTCATTTTACAGGGGTCACATGGTGTGTGATGGAAAGGCAACAAATGTTACTTCAAGGCTCTAGACACTAGTGAAATGAAGTTTATATTTAGACAAAATACATAATCTACTCAAGTATGCAAACGCGAATGCTTGGTCAACTCAATGCAAGCCTGGGGTCCCATTGCACATACTTAAAAGTGAATTGTTTAATTTTACTGTGCTACCTCTAGCATACCCAGATATAATTTGAATAATGATGATTGTTTTTAAACAGGTTTCCCAAACACTTTGCCGGTCAAACAGATAGTCCTTCCGCAAACTTACGCTATTGGTCAACCTGGTCTCATAAATCACAAGTAAACGGCATATCATCAGTTCATAAATATTTACTTTTCGCTGTGTTCCTTACACAATGCTATATTATGACATATAAACACTTGTATTATAGTGCATGACTTATAAGGTGATACATTTTAACATTTGCATTACATAATCAACTACATTCACAAGTTTATTAAAATGCATTCAAGTAGCGCAAGAGCTCACATCTCCCGCTTGCCTTCATTACACTATCGGTTAGGTTTAGGTTTAGAGTAGGGAGGTAGGATTTATTGATTTAAAACACAGTGGATATTTCACCTCAGAGCTGCCATGATACGTGTAATGAACCATGAAGTACCATTTTGCAAATATGTCGCCACAGTCATGTACTGTAATTTTAATGAGACCAGGCTGCTGTTGGTTGAGGCAATGTTGCTGTGTCAGAGAGCAATGTTTTGATGTAATTTTTTTTTCTCCCCTTTTCTCCTCAATTTGGAATGCCCAATTCCCAAGGCGCTCTAGGCCCTCGTGGTGGCTAGTGACTCACCTAAATCCGGGTGGCATAGGACGAATCTCAGTTGCCTCCGCATCTGAGACCTTCAGTCCACGCATCTTATCACATGGATAGTTGAGCGTGTTACCGCGAAGATATAAAGCATGTTGAGGCTTCACGCTGTTCTCCACAGCATTCACGCACAACCCACCACGCACCCCCACTGAGAGCGAGAATCACATTATAGTGACCACGAGGAGGTTACCCCATGTGAATCTACCCTCCCTAGCAACCGGGACAATTTGGTTGCTAAGGAGACCTGGCTTTTGTTTTATGTGTTAAAATTTTAAAGTACAGTAAATAATTTGGACTTTTTTGGAGGATCAACCTTCAAATGACTTGCTTATAGTTGTCTCTAAATATTAAGGTGGCATAGGAGAAAGTATAGTATTTCACATCATCTTTATTGTGTGTTCTTGCTTTATTTTGGCAATAACAAACAGTACTCAAGGGGGAAAAAGACCTTCAAATGTCAGTGCCGTTCAACAGAATTAGTTATTCGGAGCTTGCTATAAATATGTCGGCTAGCTTTAACTTGCTCAGCAAGATTCTCTTCAAACTGTTGCAATGACAGTGGTTGACCTAAAAGAGAAACTGGTATTGGAAGGAGACAGTTTACAAAAATGCACACTCTAGCGCTGCTTATATTTACATTTAATTGTTAAGGGCTATTCCATCGGTCAGCATTATGTAACTCTTTTATATAATATGTATTCGCACTGTATTTGAATGGCTTAAAATGGAAAGCATATTCACAGAGTTACCATCAGTTTCTGATGCTTATGAAGGGTAATATTCTGTGCATTGGAAAATATATGTATTTTGCTCAAAGGCTTTCTGCATGCTTCCAGTGTTCAACACTGTTTAACATAACATTTTTATGTTTTCTGAAGACAAGTGTTGGTTGCCTATGCAAAAGTTACCACTGTGATGCTAGGGTGTTTTGTGTTGTTGCCAGGGCGTCACTATTCAGTTGCTATGGTGTTATGAGTGGTTTGTAGCACATTTCTGTGTGGTTTCTAGGTGTTGCGTCCTGTCCCACGTCAAAAGAGCCAATTATATTCTTGTCCTTTGATAAGGCTCTAGATATGCAAGTCTAGATTTTGTGAATTTAATCAAACAGATTTTACTGTGAATTTGGCGACTGTGGGTCGAAATTTCTTCAGTTAATCAGTCTGTGCTGACTGAAATTTGAAGCACTGCTCAGAGTTGCCAAAACTGGAAGTGTTGTTGAACATATGGGCATATGTGAGCTCCAATTTGCAGGTGCAATATCCGCAGTGACACCAATAGCGATTTGTATTTTTAGTTGTAAGTGATGTAAAACATTCAACAGGAATGCATACTTCATTAACCATATGCCCTAACCCTAACCTGACCCTAAACCTAACCATCAGTGGGGTTAAAATTGTATCTTAGATGGAAAATGCAACCTCCAAATCATGCTTATTTCTGATTATACAGTGTGAATGCGATTATTTCCTGGTTTTCAGAACTTGTGTCTCTGAGGCTGCACAATGAGTAGCGGCACAAGAAAATTAAACAATGATGCCATGATGTCTAATGGGAGATGGTGCTTGTCAGGAACTCAGCAGAATGGGGCTGATTTCAGGGTACCGGAACATTCCGTAGCATCATGTTGAGTTCCCATGTGATCATGTTGTTTTGCTGTATAAATGTAGTAGCAATTCTCCTCAAAAAGCTGCATGATTGTTTATGCCTGTAACACAAATGGTGCAGGATGAATAACGACCAAAGTTTAATACTTAGGGTGAGGGGTTTGTTCAAACAGTTGCAGTAGCTGTTGATTTCTGGTGCTGCTGCTTGACCACAGACATACTGCATCTCAGATGTTGTCTGTGGGAGAGTGTGGCTATCTGTGTGTGGGCTCTAGTTTCCGAGGGGATCCCTATCCCATTACTTCTCTAACAGGAGAATCCCTCCCACACACAAACACCCCCACACTGCACTAATCCAGCATCACTTCTCCTTACCTCCATGTTCATCCCCTCATCCAATGTGCTCTCCACTCATTAATACCCTATTACCACCCACCAACATCCACCCACACTGGCTCCTCAACTTTAGTACAGACTTTCAAGAATACTCATAGTCTGATTTGCTCTTTTCAGTGATTGTGTAAGATGTGTTTCATTTCATTGCACATTCTTGTTCACATGAAAAGACATTCTTTCCATGTCGTTTTATTGCTGCTGTCTGTGGTGCATTAAAAGCGATCCTCTTGTTGTTAGGAATTCCTTGTCTTGTTTCACTGTTGCCCTCTGTCTGCCATTTTTGTCACCTTTGCATTCCATAGTTTTGTCCCTTGTTTAGCTCCACTGTCTCACTTGTCATTGTTTAGAACTACACTTCCCAGAATCCACCGGCCATCATCACTGCCATTTTGTTCATTGTTTTCACCTGTGTCTCATTCTGTCATCACTCACTGTGTATTTAAGCCCTGCTTTTTGTTTACTCCTTGTCGTTCGTTGAATGTTGTTAGCCTGGTGTATGTTCCCTGCCCGTGTTTTCTATGTAATGTTTATTTCCCCATTGAGGGTTTTCCTTTGTGTTTTGCCTGTTTGTTTATGTAATAAAGTTGAACTGCAACTGGATCTGCATCTCCTCGTCTGCCTTCGCTGCTCATTCATAACACTTGTATTAGCCCAACACTATCTGTGTCCTTTGTCTCTGGGCTCTCCATAGCAGCTAACGCCAAGTAGATTTATGTCATGCTGTTGCACATGTGGAAAGCTCTCTTCTTAAAGGATAGATTTTCCCTGGAATGATCAAATGTGATCTGATGAATTATTAAGCTTATAAAACAGCACATAAATCTGTGGTAATGAGATCAAAAGCGCAAGCTTCTGTAATCGTGCCTCAAGAACACAAAATCGTAATCCGCAACACATTGGGGTCATGTTTTTTGTATGTGACGAGATGATGTTAAGTGCAACATATGCGATGAGTTAGTTAAGGATATCTCTCCTGAATGTGACTTGAATGCTTTGCATGCTGTTATGCATGTGTGAATTGTACACAAATCTGTGTTCTAATGCTTGCTCACACACTAAAGACATATCCGGCGAATCAAAACAGGGGCACGGCATCCTCCTAGACAGCAGAGAGCTTTAAGGATAATTATGGATTAAGCCTATGAGCCGCTTTCAATATCAAAACTTTTTTTCCTGCCCTACTTAGCAAACGGCTGTCAGTAATTGAAGCTAGTCATCCAGAGAGCTATTACCAATTCACATCGGCTTGCGACAATCGAATTATGCCATTGAATTGATTCCACAATCCCTCTGAAAAGAAGCAGTTTGACAAAAAATGACAACCAGGTCTTATTTACATATAAAATCTACATCTTTTAACATCCCATGAATGTTTGCTGGTAGAGTTATTGGTGCGATCTTACTTCGGGTCGGTGTCATTACATGAAACGGGACACGGCGGCTCGGTGCAGAGTTGGTGAGATGAAGTGGGCATGAAAATCAAGCTTTGCTTTATGCCTCGGCAGCATGAAATGAGCTGCTATTTATACCACAGCTCAATTGTTAGAAAAGGTTGGAAAAGACAGGTTGGAAAGGTCAGATGTGGCAATTATGCAGGTGTGGTTTGAATAGAAGTGTGGGGCTGATGATTGGGGGCTCTCGCGCAGTTGGGGAGGTTGAATGCAGAGTTTACAGGGACCGCGAGCAGAAGGGGAAATGGCAAACATCTTGAGCGTGATGATCGCTCATATTTGTAACACCAGTGGGAGGAGATGTGGAAGTGTTTCATGATTAGGGAAGTGGACTGCATTGTTATGCAAAGAGCTCCAGCACAATGGTATCGATTAGCACTTGAGTAAACGGAGCTTACAGTGACAAATCACAGATGTGCACACACACACACACACACACACACACACACACACACACACACACACACACACACACACACACACACACACACACACACACACACACCATACACTCTCAAATTCCTTTACTTGCTGGTTTTGAGGAAGCTACTTTTATACAGCAACTTGTAGAGCTATAAGCTCCTCATAATTTCAAGTAGCAAAAATACAGTCAAGCTTCTCTTTTGAAAAAATAGTTAGCTTCAATACAAACTAGTTACAAAAAGTGTCTAACTAAGTTAAAGCTTCTTAGGGGGAAATGTCTTAATAAATATATAACTTCTTGATCATATAATTACATTTTAATCCAAGTCATATTTTTAAAAAACAATGAGGGTTTTTTAAATGAAAAATCTCAGATAATGTGTGCTTCAAGTGATCTGATTTACAATTTTCACGACTATAAAATAAGCCGGGGGAAAATTGCACAGAATTACATTTAAAAAAGGGACTCTAGCCAAGGTGTTTGTTCAACCTCAACATCAGGAAAATCAGACCTTTCTTGTCTGAATATGATACACAGCCCCTGTTCCAAGCTCTGGACATTTCAAGACTGGACTACTGTGGGACCCGGGAAGCTTAGCGAGTTTTGACGCTGACTACCACCCCTGGAGTAGCGAGTTCTAATCCAGGGTGTGCTGAGTGACTCCAGCCAGGTCTCCTATGCAACCAAATTGGCCCGGTTGCTAGGGAGGGTAGAGACACATGGGGTAACCTACTCATGGTCGCGATTAGTGGTTCTCGCTCTCAATGGGGCGCATGGTAAGTTGTGCGTTGATTACGGAGAATAGCATGAGTCTCCACATGCTATGAGTCTCCACGGTGTCATGCACAGCGAGCTACGTGATAAGATGCATGGATTGACTATCATAGAAGCGGAGGCAACTGAGACATGTCCTCCTCCACACGGAATGAGGTGAGATTGGGATACAAAAAAGAAAAAAGACTGGACTTCTGTAATCCCAGTTTGCCAGTCTGCCAACTAGCACGATTAAGCCACTGCAAATGGTCCAGAACGCTGCAACACGTCTGGTCTTCAATCAACCAAAGAGGACTCACGTCACAGCACTCTTGATTTCACTCCACTGGCTGCCAGTAGCTGCCCACATCAAATTCAAGGCTCTGACTCTGGCCTTCAAGACAGCCAATGGACGTAACATCAGCAGTCTCCTTGGCGATCATGATTTCAAGCTCGTTTACACTTCCTAGCACTTGACGCATGCGCTAGTGTTAGATGGCACTAGGAAGTATAATCAAGCTTGAAATCATGATTGCCAAGGAGACTGCTGACACGATGTCACGATTTATCGTGAAAATGGAGTTTGGTCTATTCTCACCCAAAACCCATTGGATCACTTCAGAAGACATAGCTTAAACCACTAGAGTCTTATGGGTTACATTTATGCTGCTTTTATGAGCTTTTTGGAGCTTCAAAATGTTGGTCTCCATTTACTTGCATCGTATGGACCAACAAAGAAGAGATATACTTTAAAAAAAATCTGTTTGTGTTCTGCTGAAGAAAAAAAATCTTACACATCTGGGATGGCATGAGAGTGAGTAAATGATGAGAGAATTGTCATTTTTGGGTGAACTGTTCCTTTATTTTTCTTTGAAAATTAGGTATTTTTTCATTTTACTACTGAAGTATCTTTTTTAAGGGGGAAAATACTGAGTAACAATTTTTGTTCTTATTTTTTTTTTAATGTAAATATATATATATTTGCAGTACATGAGTACTTATCTGCTTTACGTCACCAAAGTCCCATCCCCGTCACGCCTCCAGCACGTTCTGACACTGCGGTCTGTCTCGCTAAGCAGTGCTTGTCATCTGACTACTGAATGAGACAGTGATTCACTTCATTGTTCACTAATAACCATTCCCCATCTGTAACATGTTGTATATGGGCTATACTATATATAAACTAGCTCGCAAGGGGTTCAAGGCGAAATAGCTACTTTCGACAATGTTGAATGGCAGTACTGTGGCTTACCATTTTTCTGTAATAATTCTGATTGTCAGAGTGTGGCAGTGATCCACCCATTGTATAGTGGAGCCTGACACTCATAATCACATAGTCTGAGCCAGTATAAAGGCATGACAAGCTGGTGATGTCATTGTTTCCAAGGCAACACTTCTTTGAAGAGTCCTTAATAAGTCCTGGAAAATGTTAATTAGTCATGGTCATGAACTTGACAAAAGACTTTAAAGGCTGATGACTGACTTAACATTGTTGTCAAGCACATCACACCTTTTGTGTGGTAGACATTCTACATTTACCTGACACTTTTATCCAAAGTGCCGTACAGTACAGTGACTGTTCCTCTGAAGCAACCAGGGGTTAATTGCCTGAAATAAGGGCACAATGGTGATTCCTCAAAGATCACTCCATGTGCGTTTGAACATACAACCTTTTGGTTATCAGTCAACATCAAGACCTATTATGCTATACTACCCCTAATGTTTCTAAATGGCAGTTTGTAAAGGTGCATTGTGTAATTTCTGCACCACTACTGGCACCAAATGCTATGGTTACATTTTTTAATTTTTAAAATAAATGTGTGTAGTGCAGTGCTTGCCAGTGCAAAACTTGCTGCCACAATGCTATGGTGTTTTATGTGGTTGCTATGGTGTTGCTATGGTGTTGCTGTGCAGTTGTTAATGTGTTTTGAGAGGTTGTTAGTGCATTACTTTGAGCGTTTCTATGTGGATGCAGGGGTGTTTTGAGTGGTTAGTGCATTGAAATGTGGTTTTTAGTGTGTTTGTAGATGGTTGCTAAGGTGTTCTGAGTAGTTGATTGTTGCATTATGTTGTTGCTGGGGCATTTCTATGTAATTGCTTGGGTGTTTTAATTAGGGATGTCCTGATACCATATTGTAAAGGGGTTACTGTGGGCAAGGAGGAGGCGAGAACGGGCTTGACAATATAAATAATAGTTTAATGAAGAACTGAACCAAAAGACACACACACACACACACATACACACACAGCTGTCCGTAAATCTCTCTCTGTCGCACTGCCGTCTCCAGTCGGGATAATCAGCTTGATTTGGGACCGGGTGTGTGGAATTACAACCTGGCCCCGCCAATGAGACTCTGGCTTATCATGCTGAACCTGGATATCAGTATATAAGTATTGCTTTGTTTTAAAAAAAATAATCAATCGTTTGGTTCATTTGGATTATTTTGATGCACCCTAAATATGCATTTTGGACCATGCATTCACTTGCATTGTTTAAAGGAGGCCTGAAATGAAATCCTAAAAATCTTAAATTCTGTTTTGATGAAGAAAGAAACTCTTTCTACATCTTGAAGCTCTACATCTTGGATAGCCTGAGGGTGAGTACATTTTAATTTTTGGGTGAACTATTCCTTTAAGTATAATACTAGTACTACAGATTTATTATTAGTAGTATTAGTATTAGTAGTAGTAGTATTACAGTGAATATTATGTTTATGTAATGACATTTGTATGTCAGATGGTATCAGTTTATGGTATCAGTGCATTTTTACGAGTATAAGTACCAGTACGTGAGCACGGTATAGGACCCAATACCAGGATCAGTATTGGGACATCCCTAGTTTAAGTGGTTGTTAGTGCATTGCTATGCGGTTGTAAGCCTTTTCTAGGTGGTTGATAAGGATGTTCTGAGTGCTTGTTAGTGCATTGCTATGTGGTTGCTAGTGTAGACTACCACCTATCTTTCTTTGGATTTTGCATATGCCCACCTGAAATAAGTGATGATACGTATGGCCACCAGATTGAGTAGCGAACGAGATCTTTTTTGTGTACAGAGATTCTCTCTAAATGTACAAGGAGCTTCGGGAGTGCAATTGATGGCACTGGCTAGACAGACGGTCTGACTAAACTGATCCACCAATCAGAAAATGTATTTCAAACGTAATTGGATATTTGCAAACCAATAATATTCTTTCATAAATTCACAATATTCCCACCTCTTCATACACTACTACACCACTAGTTTCTATGTGGTTTTTAGGTGGTTGCTAGGGTGTTTTGAATGATTGTTAGAGCATTGCTATGTTGTTGCTAGCATGTTTCTAGATGGTTGCTAAGGTGTTCTGAGTGCTTGTAAGTGGGTTTCTATGCAGTTGTTAGGGCATTTCAAGGTGGTTGCTAGGGTGTTCTGGAGGGTTGCAAGGTGGTTATTAAGGTGCTCTAAATTGTTTGTTAGTACATCGTTATGTGTTTATTAGGGTGTTTCTAGGTGGTTGATAAGGTGTTTTGAGTGGTTGTTAGTGTATTGCTATGCAGTTGTTATGGTGTTCTGGATGGCTGCTATGGTGTTCTGAGAGGTTTTTGTGCATTACTATGTTGTAGAGTTTTTTGGGCGGGGTGGTTGCTATGGTTTTTTGAGAGATTGTTAGTGCACTGCAATGTGGTTGTTAGGGCATTTATTGGTGGTTGCTAAGGTGCTTTGAGTGGTTGTTAGTGAATTACTATGTTGTTGCTAGAGCATTTGGTGGTTGCTAGTGTGTTTTGACTGATTGTTTTGCATTTCTATCAGGAAGACTCGCAGACTTGAGTGAAATTGAAGATGACAATTATTTGATGAATATAAAACAGAAAAGTGATGTCTCTCTTTGGCGTAGGCCCTGTCTGGCGGTCCGAAGTTGTAGTACACGGAACCATCATATCCTGCCAGAGATAGGAGGCAGGGGCAAGGAGCCTACCCCCATGTAGGACGGGACTCAACTGGTGGTGGTGGGGTGGTGGAGGTTGCTGTGTTAGCACACTGAAACAGCAATCTGATGGATTGTGAGCAGATTTATAAAGCAATGGCTTACATGTGATTGGCTGGGAATTACCCAGCTAATGGTGCGATGATGTACAGCTGCTAGTCTTCCCGCTAGAACTACGCTGTGCTTACATTGATGTCATTGCTTGGGTGTTTAAGTGGTTATTAGTGCATTGCTATGTGATTCCTGGGCCATTTCAATGTGGTTCCTAGGGGTTTAGAGGGATTATTAGTGCATTTCTTTCTGGTTGCTAGGATGTTTCTTGGTGGTTGCTGGGGTGTTTTAGGTTGTTGTTAGTGCATTGCTATGTGGTTGTTAGGGTATTTCTAGGTGGTTGCTAAGGTGTTCTGAGTGGTTGTTAGTGCATTTCTATATGGTTGCTAGGCCATTTCTGTGTGGTTGCTAGGGTGCTATGAGTGTGGTTATTAGTGCATTTCTATGTGGTTGCTTGGATGATTCTAGGTGGTTGCTGGGGTGTTTTGAATTGTTGTTATTGCATTGCTATGTGGTTGTAAGTCTTTTCTAGGTGGTTGCTTATGATGTTCTGAATGGTTTCTAAGGAGTGCTTGTTTTTGCATTGCTATGTGGTTGCTATGTGGGTTTTTGGTGGTTGCTAGTGTGTTTTGAGTGGTTGTTAGAGCATTACTATGTTGTTGTTAGTGTGTTTCTAGGTGGTTGCTAAGGTGTTCTGAGTACTAGATAATGGGTTTCAATGCAGTTGTTAGGGCATTTTAAGGTGGTTGCTAGGGTGTTCTGGAGGGTTACAAGGTGGTTGTTAGGTTATTTCTAAGTGGTTACTTAGGTGTTCTGAGTGGTTATTAGTGCATTTCTATGTAGTTGTTTGGATGTTTCTTGGTGGTTGCTTGGGTGTTCTGTGTTGTTTTTAAGGAATTGCTATGTGATTGTTATGATGTTTCTAGGTGGTTGCTAATGTGTTCTGAGTGGTTGCTAGGGTGTTTTTAGTGATTATTAGTGCATTTTTATGTGGTTGCTAGGATATTTCTATGTGGTTGCTGGGGTGTTTTGAGTTATAATTATGCATTGCTATGTAGTTGTTAGGACATTTCTTGGTGGTTGCTAAGGAGTTCTGTGTGGTTGTTATTGGATTGCTGTTAGGTTGTAAGAGCATTTCTAGGTGGTTGCAATGGTGTTCTGGATGGGTGCAAGGTGGTTTTTAAGGTGTTCTGAGTGGTTGTAAATGCATTGCTATTTGGTAACTAGGTAATTTCTAGCTGGTTTATAAGGTGTTTTGAGTAGTTGTAAGTGTATTGCTATGCAGCTGTTAGGGTGTTCCTGTTGGTTTCCAAGTCAAAAGAGCTCACCCCCAAGTCTCTGTGATATTCTGATCCCTAGATATGGCTTTGGTCTCCACATATTTTGTAGGTCTATGTGATTTAACCCTTGTTTTATTGTCTGCTCGAAAATGTATTGCACACCTCTCCTCAATAAGCATTATAATTTGTGGTATCATTAATGTCTGTAGCACAAACTTTGCAGGACAAGTTATGCCTGAAGTTTAATATTTAGTGTTAGATATTTAGAAGGTACAGTATGAGCAGTAATAATAATGATGTTTCACAAATACAGGTTTGTTAGGGGTATAACAGTTAAGACCCGGACCAGATATGGAGAAAGAAGACCAGGAGTCGAGAAGTTCAATTAAAGAATCAAAAATTTACTGAAGTATAGTCTGCAGTGAAATTGGTAGAGCCAGCGGCAAAGTCTCACGAGGCGATTGAAAGCCAACTCGTACCTTACACAAAATCTTACATCAATTATACCATTTGCAAGGACGTACATTCCATTATTTTACTCATGATTGGCTAAAAGACCATAAAGTCACAACATATAGACAGCTATGCGGCCTATCAACATTAATCAGTGCACTTGTCGTCCGAGCCCGAGATTTACATCTGAAGTGACCTCGCAGATGGTCGCGGGGCGTCTTCGAGTCGGCCTGGTGTGCATCCCTGGGTTCAAAACCTGGGTAGAAGGTCAAACGCACACACAAAACACTGACGAACAACAGTTCTTCTCTGGGCACAAGAGAGCCAGAGCACAACATTATCAGGCCATTTAAACCAAAACAGAGAGATAAAATATTCACTCCTCAGGCAGAGGAGAGGGGTAGAAATAACATACATTTCTTCCCTAATGAAATAATAAGAGAAAATCACACTTCTACTATTCAGGTATTATTACATAGGACTTTAAACTATATAATTAGTCATGGAAAAGTAACAATCAAACACAGAATACATCTGGAACCTATGTTTAACGCATTCTCCCTGCCCCCTCCCCTGAGAGGCTGGGGAGCGTCACAAATAAGCTTATCCCCAAAAGACCTTCAGCCGACGTGCAGGACAGAGAGAAAGACTCTGGAATGTTCCTAAAAGAGACTAGTTAGCATTCAACACACATATGATTCAAAGTATATTTCAGTTATGCATAAGAAAATAGAATTGATTATGTGATCATGCATATAGTTAATTCATCACTTTATTAAAGAAGTTAAGCAACAGAATACAGATAGATATTGATATAAAAGGATATATATATATATATCTGAAGAGACAAGGGATTTTGACCCTCACCCTTCAGTCCCCCGTTTTAGACCAATGTGGGGTCCAATACCGCCACGTCTGGTCTACCAAGTGAGGTCACTACGGAAGGTGGAGTGGTAACGCATGCTTCCCTGACGGGTCACACTTGTCTCTTCGCCTCATTGCGGACATGCTGGATACTTAAAATTCCCAGTCCCCACGCGAAGGCTCTCCCACCTTCCACTCACAACAGGGCATGGATGTTATCCTTCTTAAGTTTCTCTTTCAAGCGTGTCGCCAGTTTTCTCAGTCGGTTCTCCTCCTCGGAAGGGTTCAATTACTGCAAGCAGACCTGCATACATAAGAAAAACAGAAACGAACACACATCCACACACACAGACAGAGGACACCCACTCCCAAAAGAGCTCCAAAAGCATATAACACATATTTAACAGCTCCCATGACCAACTCCTCTGACGCAGCCACAAACTCCTCCCAAGCTTCCTCCACATATTCCTCCACTGTTTCCGTCATGTCAGTAAATATTGCTCCTACCGAAAAAGCCAAAACCAATGCTACTGCTATAGCAGACGGAGGTTCCGAATCAGTATACCATGGAGTGCCCTTAGATTTAAGCCATACAGAATTCAAATACTCATAACCTGCAAATGGATCATTAGTTTTTATCTGTTCCAGAAATGCAGTGATAAATTTCTGCCGAGCTGTTTGCGCCTTCAACCGAGGAAAATATTCAGTCTTCTGCTTCAACTCTGCAACACAAAGAGACAGCTCTGCTTCGTTAGCTTTCTTACTCTTATCAACTGGACGCCATGCAGGACCCATGGGGTGTGTCAACCTGTGTTTAGCACAGTGCTCTGATGGAGTCTTAGACTCTAGATCTCTGATTTCCTGTACTGAAGGAATTGGACTCAGAAATTGTCTAAATTGTTTTGCCCTGTCAAACCACTCATCTCCAATAGCTACATCGGACAACTGAGGCCACATCCTCACCTGAAATGATTTATAATTGTCCCACAACAGCTCCACATACTTTAAAGGTACCAGACTAGTCTTTGCTCGAGTGTACATCATTTCAATATTCAGTTTAAACACTTGCAAGTGTATCCATGCTGTCACATTATAAGCCATCGATGTAGGATTATAACATTTATCTTCAAGGTAATCATGCAAGTGATCCATGTTGAAAACAGTTCTGTTAGCAAGGTTCCTAGCAAACTCATACTGGTGCAACACATCAGAAAAACTAGCCCAAGTGTAACCTGACTTAACAAAAGAAGCATTACACACCTCCCAGGGTATCTCCATCATCTTCACACCGGTGAGCTTCTCAGAAATTTCTCTACATTTATCAACATCTCCAGGAGGAAACATCTTAACAAACCACTGTTGAATTTCTTTACCTAAACAACGCTCAACATGTGCAGTCTCCTTCCAAGGGTCATCGAATCTAGTGTACCTGGGCCAAGAGAGGGACAAAGCATTAATAACAGGCAAACCATTTTTACTGCCATTCAGATCGAACTTGTCCCTGTCAGTTTTATCTATCTGTCCTAACCTATCACAGACTGCACCGTAAGCCCTATTAGTGTCCCATCGGATCATGTGGCATTTAGTTGGGACTAACACTCCCCATCTCATCAAATCCTTATCATTTATTGCTGTTTGATACTCATCAGACCCCGGTTCTTCTCTAATCACAATATTGCTGTATATATAGCTTTGGGCTGCATCTTTAACGACTTTGTTGTAACCAAGTTCATTCTTAGCTTTGGGAAGATAGTATGACATGATGTGGCGAGGATCAGGAGCACTTGGGTATAACGGAAGTTTCACTGCTTTTCCACCTAAAATCATGTGGGAGTCATTCACATCTGCTACCTGACACCTCCTTCGTTCTGCTCTACTCTCCTCTCACCTTTTCTAGATTTTAACAAATATCGATTAACCATATCCATTCGTATAGAGCATGCACTCATGTTTTCACGAGCTATGTGGTCAGGGATCCAGCTCATTGAACTGAAATCTCCTTCAAACAGGTCAACGCCTCCACTCCTCATCCACCGACCTTTTTGCATAATGAGGGTAGTATCGGGATAATTTGGGGAGTGACCAAGCCAATAGGTCACTGTCTCATTTCCGTCCAGACGATAACAACGATCATTTACCTTTTGGTACATGGTCGGAATTAAATTTAGACCCTCAGTTGAATTTAGACATGGGTATTGTACCCATGATGGACGGTTATCGATCTCCTCACAATCCCAATGAGTTGAAAACGCATGGAATCTCCCTGTCCAAATTGAAATTTGAATCCACATCAAAAATGATAAAGCGATCAGAATTAAAAATACCAACGAGGCGGAAGTACCAATCGGATGAAAGCTCGTTTCACTTTCAGTCGTCTCTCACTACGCACTTCTTCTTGAAGAATTAGCAGCTTCAGTATGTCGTCGGATTCAGCCATCTGTAATGATAAAACATTTGTTCTAGAATTCTAGAATTTTAACATACACGACAGACATTTAATGATCCCGAGGTAGTAAGTTGTTACACTTTTCAAGTGGTTTCACCTGTGACCAATGTCTCCATACGGTACCCAAAACCCCCTGTCCAGTAGAACAGAGGTGTTAGTGGTCAATACCACCTGATAAGGCCCATCAAATTTCAGACCTAAGGGGAAACTATCTCCGCTGTAACATTACATTGTCACCTATTTCAGGCAAAGCAGGCATGTCTTTTTGCTCAACATTATCTCGATCTGCTTGTCGTGTGCTAACACTAACCCGTGTGTCTCGCAGACTGTCATCCAAAGCTTTCAGATCATTTTGTAAAGCGTCTTTCAAAGGCCCGGATGGTCCCTCATGTTGCAAGGGGGCATCCCAGGGCAGCCGCATGTAGCGACCTGTCATTACCTCAAAAGGGCTGAGCTGTGTAGTCTTGTTAGGGCTGGCTCTCATGCTTAACAAAATCGCTGGGACAGCCGCATGCCACCCTTTCCCCACTCCAACAATCTCTTTCTCAATGAAGTTTTAAGCGTACGATTAGTGCGTTCAATAGATCCGCTAGATTGGGGCCTAAATGGAATGTGAAAGTGTTGCCTCACCCCCATCAATTTCATGACATTTTTCATCACCTTCCCAATAAAATGTGTACCCTGATCTGAATCAATTTGTAAGGGCAAACCAAATCTTGGGAAAACTTCATTCAACATAATCTTGGCGGTTGCATCTGCGGTGCAGTTTCTCAGTGGAAATGCCTCAACCCATCTGGAAAACAGATCAACAATCATTAGAATGTATGTAAAACCTCCACTAGGGGGCAGTGGACCTATGAAATAAATTTGGAGGTGTGTCCACGGCCCTTGAGGTCGAGGGGCATGTCCTAAGGGAATTTTCAGCTTAGAAGAAGAATTAACCTTAAGGCATACTAGACATCTCTTACAAAAATCATTGCAAGAAGCCCTCAGTCGGGGCCACCACCAGGTTTTGGAAATCATTGCATTTAGTTTTTCAGGACCTGCATGTGCCAAACCATGATACAAAGACATTAGTTCAGTTCTATCAGAAACAGGACAAACAAAACGCTCATTAAATTTCCACAGTCCTTCTGCATTTTTCTGAGCTCCTAATTTTGTCCATTGTTCTATCTCTTCAGGGTCATCCTCATCATAGAGTTTAAAAAAGTCTCTGGGGGTCTCACTCTCCTGAGGAGCAAGAGCCATAACACTCACGCAAGTCTCAGTCCATGTTGCAGCCTCTCTGGCAGCTGTGTCAGCAGCTCGGTTTCCTGTGGCCTCAGGAGAATTGTCCGTTGCATGTCCAGTGACTTTGATAACTGCTCCTGTTGCAGGAAGATCACAGGCATTCATAAGTTCTTTTACCTGCTGTTGATGAGAGATCGGCAGACCGGCAGTGGTTAGAAATCCTCTGCGTCTCCACACAGGGCCGAAGTCATGAACAGCACCATATGCATAACGGCTGTCAGTGTAAACATTGACTCGTTTCCCTGGCCATACTGCAATGCTCGTGTCAATGCGACCAGCTCGGCCACTTGAGCCCCTCCTCCTGAAAGAGAACCACAGTCAACAGTTTCACCATGTTCATTTACAACAGCCCAGCCAGTGAAGCGTTTTCCTGTTCATGAAAGCTGGAACCATCCACGAACAACTTCATGGCATCAGAAAGTGGTTCAGATTGAAGAGGGCTCTGGCTGTCCGTCTCGATCAGTCGGGCACAGTTGTGTGCAGTTCCTTCTTCTGGAAGTAAGGAAGCAGGGTTGATAGTAGTTTCAATGTCAATATTTATATCCACATTTTTACTCAAGAGAGTGGCCTCCCATTTAGCTCGTCTTTGATTAGAGATAGAGCCTAAACAAGTGTTTGTTAACAATTTCAGAATCTGGTGTCTAGTGTGCAGTATCACCTTCTGATGAGTCACAATGTCCTTGGTAATCTTTACAGCCCACTCTGCACAGTCGCATATCAACAGGCACGGATGCTGTCCTGCCATTGAAACAGGAATAGGAGCAGAATAATATCCTACCATCCCATAGGAGTTTCTTCCTGGAACCCTTTGACCCAGGGCCACTGAATAGGATCGAGTTCCCACCCATGTCCATAGATGGAACGGCCTGCTGGCATCGGCATGACGTAATGCTGGGGAGGAAGCAAGAGTTTCTTTGATACTCACAAACGCCTCCTCCATCTCCTCAGTCCAGTCGATCAGCTCCGATCCAGGTTTTCCTCCTTTCAGCGCCTCTGTGAGTGGTTTAGAAAGTTCAGTGTATTCAGAAACATACTGGCGGCAGTAATTCAAAAGACCCATTACTTGCCTTAGACCAGTAACCGTGTTTGGTTTTGGAAGTTCAATGATAGCTTTAACTCGTTCAGGAGTGATGCATCTGCCGTGCACACCCACAATTTGCCCCAAATAAGTCACTTCAGGCAGTCTAGCTGTGCTTTCTTCAAGTTCACTTTGAATCCCCCGTTTTGGAGGGCATTCAAAACAGTCTGTACAGCAGTCAAATGTTTGAACTTGGTTGGACTAGCAATTAAAATGTCATCCACATATTGTAGGACAACAGATCCATCATATTCAATTTGTTTTCTTACCGGATCGATGAAGGATGCTAGTACCTGATGAAACAGTGTGGGTGAGCTGCAGAAACCTTGTGGCAAACGACTCCATGTCCATTGGCAACCCCTGCTGGTGAAAGCAAATCTGCCTTGGTCCTCCTTGGCTAGGGGACAAGTCCAAAAACCGTTAGAAATGTCTAAAGCAGTAAAAAGACAATGTTCAGATCCTATCTCGTGTAGGATAGTTGCGGGGTTGGCCACCAGCGGGTGCATTTTCTCAGACACTGAATTCAGAGAAGTGTAATCAATGGTCAAACGCCAGCTCCCATCCGGCTTTTTGACAGGCCACATGGGAGAGTTAGTGGGAGAGGAGCAGGGAATCACAATCTCCCGTTTGCATAGTTCATCTACAACAGTGTCAGCTCCCTCTCGAGCCTCATTTTTCAAAGGATATTGTCTTCTGGCTTCATGCAAAGGACCTGGGATGCTCAGTGGCTGAATCTGTGCTAAACCACAATCATATTGATCTTTTGCCCATACATCAGGAAATTTGGAAATTATAAACTTCCACTCAGGGCGAGTTTCAGTTAGACTAGCAGGTTCAGCCACTGCACATCTCTGCTCATGGTGGGGGCCACTCTGAGATAAGCGAATTGTTTCATTGCAGCCAAGCACTAGCTTATCTTGAGAAAGCAAAACATCAGCTTTGAGTTCTTTCAGAATGTCAACACCAATTAGAGTCCCTACAGTATTTTTCCCTACCCAAAATTCAGTCCAATAGACTTTTTCAGAGTTAGAAATGGTTAGAGGGATAGGAACAGATTTATGATATACATTTGTGCCATTTAGACCTTCTATATACAAAGTTTCAGAAGTGATCTCAAGATCGAGATCTGTAATTGATACAGTCGCGCCCGTGTCAGTCAAAATAAGGCATTGCCGGCCTCCTAACAACGCATGCATGAATGGGCGGGTGTCTGCATAATTACATGAACCGGAGGCCGCTGACCCCTATTCGTCCCCTATCAGCTGCCTCAGCTTTTTGAGCTCAGCTGTAGTCAGAGAGTTAAGCTTTGGAGCATTACTGTTGACAGAAACATCATTTTTAGGACCTTCCTTTTTCTCATTTCTGTGATTTTTTTGTTTACCACTACGACAATGTCTAGCAATGTGGCCCTCTCTGTTGCAATTTCTGCATCTGGCAACAGGCTTGGTACAATCTCTAGAGGTATGACCTCTCTCGTCACAATTATAGCAGGTTATGTTATTGCGGGGACTCATTTCCACTTCAACTGACACAGCAGATACTTTACCCACATTAACATCATCATCACGTGTTTGCAAACGGCTCCAGCTTACAGAGCACCAACGAAGCAAATCCTCCCAATATCTGATGTCAATGGCACTGTTCAACAACATGTCTCGGTATTGTTTATTCAATCCGCCTGTAGCGGATTCTATCACTATGGCAGAATCAAGATCTTCTGCGTTGTTGTTTGCAGCACAGTACGTTTCATAGGCTATGCGAAAGCGCTCAATGTATTCTAAGGGGTTTTCGCCAGCCCTCTGTTTAATCTGTGTCACACTGGTCCAGGGAAAAGACCCCCGACCCAAAATATCTTTTACGTGTAACTTGTAATCTGAGTAAGCTTCACAAATCTCAGGCCAATCTGTGGGGACTCTGGGGTGGAAAGGAGCAATCTGAACCGCCCTTAATTTGCTGGTGGGAACCAAACCCTCAACCAAAGACTGTATATCTGCCATCCCCAGATTCTGTTGCCTAGCAACGGCCTCTAGCCTGTCCCATAGAATTTTGTTTGGGTTATACAACTTAAAAGGTTCCAACCCTGCAAGCAAACTGTTTTTCTCAGCCGCTGTGAGTCTGACCCATTGACCATCCTCCCAGCCAGCACCCATCTCAGTATTCAATCCTCCCCAAGCCTGATGTCGGATTGGTGCGGCGAATGCCGTCTCAATGGGTTTAGACATTTCTCTGGGGGACAAGTTAAGATTTCCGACCCCCGGTTTTTGCTTAATCTGCTTTGCTTGCACGGCAGGAATCTCCGAAATGTCATAAGGTGGGGGGCGCGAAACAGCCACATTCAACAATCCGCGCGCCTCAGCATATGGCCCATCGTTCTGATTATCAGTCTGATCAGCAGCGCTGAAAGGAGCAGCTGCCTGAGCAGTCTGAGAAGAGAAGGTGGGGGCCAAGGGAGCACGGGGAACTGTCTCATTTTTCACAGCATTTTCTGCCTTCTCACAAACAGCCTCGAAACCCTTACTCAAACTACACAGATCACAGCCGACTTCCTGCCCAATCATTTTTGCCACTCTATCACGCTGGGCAATCAAACTAGACCATCCGTCCATCATATTTGGAATTGCCTTTTCATGGCATAAAGGTATACCACCCAGTTTACAAATCCATGAATAGGCAAACACGGATAGATATTTGGCCCTATCAGCATCTTTTTTGTTCTGCAGCCAGTCAATCTGCTGCATGACGTTCCAATCAGAATCAAACCCCTGACTGACCATTTTCTTAATGAGCTGTGCACATTTCTTTGATTTGAGCTCATCAGAGCAGAGCTGTTTACAGCATGTGCCCTCCTCGTTTTGGTCAGAACTACTCAGAAAATTCCCTTTATCAGTCATTTTTCTTGGTCACAGTTGAAAATCACTACCGAAAAGATTTCAGCAGCAAATATTTTACGCGGATAAATTAACTATAGCAGCAACAATACTGGATTTCTACACAATACACCACAAAGTATTCTTCACAAACATCCTGGTCACATATACTGATCCATACCAATTCGGGTCATAATTTATTTATTTACTTGGGACCGCTCCTGATGCATCCCTGGCAAAACAATCCCTATTGTATTTTATTTTATTTTATACCTAATATCTGAATCCCTAACTGCCTGATTCACTAAGCTCGGGGTACCCCTATCTGAGGTGGAAGAGATTGAGCAGGTTTACGGTGCCACTGGACCTCCCGTCCAGGGACGCACTGTGCCGGGGTGGTGCTACACCAATGCCCACCTGGGCCCCCCACAGAGCACGCTTCACTTGCGCTGTTTGCTGTTTTAACCCTTAACAGCTCTCTCAGCGACTTCTTATACTTTCAATAGTATAATTAAATTACTCTTCACTCGCCTCGTCGGAGTGAAGCTCTCCCGCTCCCCTTCAAAATCTCTTCCAGTCAGACAGCCCTAACAATTAATAAAAGCTTCCTACCTTGTTTTCTGATTTGCCAGAGATGTCACCACGGAGTGATTGCCCGCATCCTCCACCAAAATGTTAGGTGTATAACAGTTAAGACCCGGACCAGATATGGAGAAAGAAGACCAGGAGTCGAGAAGTTCAATAAAAGAATCAAAAATTTACTGAAGTATAGTCTGCAGTGAAATTGGTAGAGCCAGCGGCAAAGTCTCACGAGGAGATCGAAAGCCAACTCGTACCTTACACAAAATCTTACATCAATTATACCATTTGCAAGGACGTACATTCCATTATTTTACTCCTGATTGGCTAAAAGACCATAAAGTCACAACATATAGACAGCTATGCGGCCTATCAACATTAATCAGCGCACTTGTCGTCCGAGCCCGAGATTTACATCTGAAGTGACCTCGCAGATGGTCGCGGGGCGTCTTCGAGTCGGCCTGGTGTGCATCCCTGGGTTCAAAACCTGGGTAGAAGGTCAAACGCACACACAAAACACTGACGAACGACAGTTATTCTCTGGGCACAAGAGAGCCAGAGCACAACGTTATCAGGCCATTTAAACCAAAACAGAGAGATAAAATATTCACTCCTCGGGCAGAGGAGAGGGGTAGAAATAACATACATTTCTTCCCTAAAGAAATAATAAGAGAAAATCACACTTCTACTATTCAGGTATTATTACATAGGACTTTAAACCATATAATTAGTCATGGAAAGGTAACAATCAAACGCAGAATACATCTGGAACCTATGTTTAACGCATTCTCCCTGCCCCCTCCCCTGAGAGGCTGGAGAGCATCACAGATAAGCTTATCCCCAAAAGACCTTCAGCCTACGTGCAGGACAGAGAGAAAGACTCTGGAATGTTCCTAAAAGAGACTAGTTAGCATTCAACACACATATGATTCAAAGTATATTTCAGTTATGCATAAGAAAATAGAATTGATTATGTGATCATGCATATAGTTAATTCATCAAGAAAAAGAAGTTAAGCAACAGAATACAGATAGATATTGATATAAAAGGATATATATATATATATATATGTATTGATATATCTGAAGAGACAAGGGATTTTGACCCTCACCCTTCAGGTTGTTTCCAAACAATGCCCCTGTATTGGGAACAACTGAGATAGGAGAAAGCATTTTAACTTGGAAAAATGACACACTTCTCCTTTAAGAATGTGCGTGATGGTTAATTAGAGATAGTTGTGCTTGATGGATCTCAGGTGTTTGAAGAACACTCAATGGAATTAAGAAACTTACTATTGTGCTGCATTAACATTTTCATACCTGCACCCGGAGCAGGCCTCCCTCAATGAGTCACACACACAATTGCTGAGACAGAGAGAAAGATGGAGACAAATAAGGAAGATTGCCAACTGCATCATCGTGAAGGTTTCCTAGACTACTAAAGTTAAGTTAGCCAGACAAAGACAGGTTGGGAGAGATGAAAGTGGAAGAAATAATGGATTAGGAGAGGAAACAAAAGGTCATATGAAGAGCACAGAGGAGGGTGGTATCTAGGGTTGACACTTTTGAAGCTGTGGATTGTTGCAATTGCAGTTGTCGCTGGTGTGGACTTTTCAGACAGTCCTGCATTAGGCAACATTTATAACGAATATCAAGGTTAAATGAACAATCTTGAACTTTTCAACTTTAAAAGCAGGACAATCCTGTATTTTACGGGATGGGTGTCAACCCTATTATCTGTGATGACTGTGATGATGACTTGACTTTTAGCGAAGATGGTAATGGTGTTGATGGGACAAAGGCAAGGCAAACCCTGCTTCAGAATATGCACAAATAATACTTCCCTACTATATACTATATACAGTACTATACTATATTCCCTACATACTGTGTATTTCCGAATCCTCACTATTCTTAAAGGGGTATGTACCTAAAGAATTTACATTTTACCAGCCAAGAAGTGCGCCTGTCATCAAATGCAATACATACTCTGACAGTATGTGATTTCGCAAACAGCGATGATTTCCATACCGTTCCATTCACTCCGTTACTCTAAAAAAAGACACAAAAATTTTAATTCTGTTCTAATTTACTAACGAACATGTTGGTCCAAATAATTACGTTTTACCGTGTAACACAAAAATAATATTTTTACCTAAACTCTTCTTTCCATACAAGGAAATTTAAACACAAATTAACATTTCTTTTGTTTGTGTACATAATTCAAATCAGGGACTAAAAACGGTTCAAAGAACAAAACCGAAAACGAACAAACCTTTTAGCAGAACGTAACCGAAAACCAGAACAAAGTGATTTTCAATTGTTCTGGAGTGAAAATATTATTTTTAAATGCTAGAAACTGGTGATAACCAGTTAATTTGATTTCATATGAAACTACAGTCCAAAGGGTTTATCAGAGTACATTTTTGGAACTATACACCACTTTATGTTTCACTAAATAATTAATGTGCTTTGATCCTGCTGCGTCACACATTTCTTTGCCTAAATGCACATTGAGAATGTTGCATTGTCTGAATGAAGACCTTTTTCACAACTAAAATTATAATTATAAGATATACACTACACTTGACTGAAATGTTTCACGTGATCTTCAAAATATTTTGATCTGAAGGTGTATGCTTAAATGTTTGAAATTAGTTTTGTAGACAAAAATATAATTGTGCCACGATTTTAATTTATTTCATTATAAAACTAAAATGTAATAAAAATAAGTTTTTGAAACTGATTACTTGGACCAAATAATAAAGAAAAGGAGCCAATAAGTGTCCAACATAGATGGGAACTCCTTCAAAACTGTTTAAAAAGCATCCCAGGGTGATACATCAAGAAGTTCTAGGCAAATTCAAATTCTTGGCAAAGGGTGACTACTTTGAAGATGCTAAAATATAACACAATTTTGATTTATTTTAAATCAAAACATAATTCCTATTGTTACAATTATGTTATTCCATAGTTTTGATGACTTTCCTATTATTCTAAAACGTGAAGAAGAAAAATTATAATAAAGAATGAGTAAGTGTTTCAAATCTTTTGACCGGTAGTGTACATGCACGGCTAATCCAGATACAAGGAAAACATTATTATATTATATTAAAGTAAATTTCTCTGTTGTTTCTTTGTAAAATTATTGTTAAATATGATGCATTAATACAGATTTGATGCTGCTGGGTTTTGACTGAGAAGAAGATCTGTATTTAAAATTATACTTATCTGTTAATTAACTGTATGCTTGTTATGATTTCTATGGTGATAAATCCACCACACAGGAAAAAAATGTCCCTTATTTGGGTGAGGCAAGTGGCTTATTTTGGACTTGATTTTCCAGACCATGTTGATTATCATTGGTTCTCTTGTGTGTCATGACCAATCATCATAGTTTTCATATTTGAATGTATGCAAAACTAATGAGATTTGAGAGCTATGAGGGAGAGGAAGATTACCAAACAATAATGACTTTAATGCTTTTGTATGCCCAGTGGCATAACTAGTTAGCTATCATATGGGCCCCAGTGCAAAAAAACTTGATGGGGGCCCCCTCCACCTCAACCTACCCATAGTCTACAAGAATGAACTTAATATAAAATATATGACATTATTTTATTATTATTATTTTTATTTGTTTTACTCTGTATTGTTACTATATGTCTCAATCAAGTTAATCCTCTCAAGGCACCCTTTCAAGTCGTCACGTAATTTTTATTTGTGTAGCAATTTTCACAACAGACGTCGTTTCAAAGCAGCTGTACGGGAAATGATGCTTATCAGAAAATAAAGCTGTAATGTCTTATCATTTCGGAAACTATGAAAAGCGTCTTTAAAATGTTTTTCTGAAACAATTAAAATGGAATTTCACAAATGAGTCATGCTATTTATTCTGAATGGCTGCATATGACTTCAAGGGAAAGTTCACCCAAAAAGTTCTCTCATCATTAACTCGCCCTCCTGCCATCCCAGATGTGTATGACTTTCTTTCTTCTGCAGAACACAAATTAAGATTTTTAGAAGAGTATTTTAGGTCTATACAATGCAAGTGAATGGATGCCAACATTTTGAAGCTCCAAAATCCACATAGAAGCATCATAAAAGAAATCCACATGACTCCAGTGGTTAAATACATGTGTTCAGACACGATATGATAGGTGTGGGTGAGAAACAGATCAATATTTAAGGAATTTCCCAGTGGGCTGATGCATTTTGGGGCCGATCAGGGGCGGACTGGCCATCGGGAGAACCGAGCGGGCCGGTGGGTCGGCCACGAAATGGGCCGAATGGGCCGTGATAAGCTAAAATGAGCTGTCGTGTTATGCAAAACGGACCACAAAACTGCACCACGATATGCAGAAAAGGACAGCGAACACCCCCCACCCCCTTTTTTGGGCCAGATGCTATGAAAAATCCCGGCCCGATTTCTCTTTGCAGTCCAGCCCTGGTGTTACTGCATCGACACTCAGCAGCTGTTTATTCACATAATACAGGGTAGAAATTATGGTTTCTCTGTGTGAGAAAAACATGTTCAGGGCTCCAGAAAAAAATGCAGCAGTAGCCACAAAAGCTCAGGCTGAGGGTTCCGGAGTCATGAAGACAGACGCATGACATTGGCTCAGGAAGATTTCCCAAAAATCACTATGGTATCGCACCAAAATGCAGAGAATCATTCAAATACATCAATTAAAATGGGTCATTTCTAATTATATATTTGAATGAGTTTAAGATTTTAAACTTTTACATTTTAAAGAAAAAGTTGAAAAGATACAGCTATAAATACAAAGTGGCTCCTATATTTTTAGGGTTGGGTCACATCTGGTACCAATAGTTGAATCTATCACTGGTGGGTGTATTGAGGACTTGCACCGATCTGCCCCTCCCGCCCTGCGAGTAGTTACGCCACTGCTTATGCCTTCAGAAGATTTGAATGTGCAAATGTATGTGTCTTTTTTATTATATTTCTGGATCGCAAAATCCTCATCTTCAGTGTACTTTATGGAAAAGAGCTTGGCATGAATGTGAGTAAATTATGACAAAGTAGTTATTTTAAGGAGAACTATTCCTTTAATTTGCTTTTAACCGATTGGCTTTCAATTGACCATCATGTAGAAAAATCTTACTATCCTCAAAGCTAAAACGGCAGAATAATTATGGACTAAAAGCTGGACAGAGGAGTGATTTGTAGTGAATTCACTGACCATATAAACGTTCCTGGCCGATCACCAATGTGAGAGGTCACGGGGAGGTTAGATATTTTATTAGGAGAAATCTGCACAGTTTCCATGCATACTGCTAATCAACAACACAAGATCTCTCTCTAGCACATACAGTATGTCCTCTGCTCTCACCTGTATGAAGCTGCTGAGGTAAGAAGATCAAGTTTTCCACTTAACAGAGCACAAGGGCTCCCTCACCTTTTCCCACAGTCCTCTCTGTGGCATGTGTGTGTATGTCTGTACCTTTAAAGACGCAGTTTTATACGTGTGAATAGTCAAACAGCGCACATCTGTCTACGTTAACAAGCGGTCAGCGCAGGGAAATAAATATAATGTTATTTCTGACCAAATTATCAAATTTGCCTGGTGAGAAGCAGCAGGGGATGGCGAGATGAAATGGAAATGGCCTTCGTTATATCAACAAGGCCGATTTCGCCTTGATTTTCCATCCTGGAGTTTCATTCTCCAGTAGGCCTTTTTGTGAGACTGTAATTTATTTCATACTGTGTTCGGATGGAATAGTTATACATTTGCTAGAGGCTACACCCTATTAGCGTAATTTTCCTCGAAATGGTTATGAAATTGCCATGGAACTGACGAATTGTTCACTCCTCGGTTTTGTATTTGTACTGTCGATGGTGTTTGAAAGAAAAAGAAAGTGTGTGTGAGCAACTAAAGGGTACTAATAAAATGAAAATGGTGATTTTGGAACTGTGTTAATGACATTTCTGCACAGCTCCGATGCTGCACGCACCTAATTCCTTCGCAGAACGCTGCAGTTTTTTTAGCCACTCTGCTCATTATGGAATACCTCCTGGTGCTTCAAACCAGCTTCACACACTTGCACACACACCCAGTGTCACTACTCTGATTCTTTCTGTTTTACACAATACACCGTTAGATCCTTACAGTGGCTTTGTCAGTATGGCCTGAATCAGGTCTTTTTTGACAGTGAAAATGGATTAGGTATGTCTCTAACAGCCGTTGTCTGGTGAGACTAAATGCAAACTTCCTTTTCATTGTCTGGTTGTCCCTGACAAGAGACATGTTTAATATGTAAAATGCAAAGTCTCCTTTACAGATCACAACTTTTGTGCATCATTTTTTCTTTGCTTTTATCAGCTAAGACACTCTGAGCACATCTGACATTGAGGTGCAAAGTAATTTATGAATAACTAGAAGAACTTTTTCACTTCAGGATGTTTTACAAAGAACTCAATAAGAATTGTGGCCAGTAAAAGCTCTGTTTATTTACACATGCTGTCTGAGCTGGATTAGCACATGGTTCACTTAAGGAATAATGCAGATCAGGCATAAGCACAAACGTGCCCACAAAATCTGTGCTGAACAGAATTGTTTTCTGATAGACCACTGTGATCTGATACACTGTGCCGGTACTGTACAGCATCACTCTACTACTGTGTGATCAAGTAGATGTGATCAAGGATATCCACCTTTTTTCTGGGGGTCTAACTGTGGAAATTAATGTGGGTGGGACTTCTGCCGGAAGTTGTTCTATAGCATTCCCTATCTCTGGGTGCAGTCATTTTAGACCCTGTTTACGGCTGGTAATAAGACGTGTTTTGGATGATCCGATCGCAAATTCTCAGCGCAAAATATAGTTGTAAACGGGGTGCAAAATGTTTTGTGATTGGATCATAAAAAACACATGCAGAGGTAGTAAAAATCACATCGCATTTGAGGTTTTATAAGCCATCCTGATACGTCCCGGATGGCAGCGAAGCACCATCTCTCACCTGTCAATCACCCGCCGAACAAATGTTTAAATGGAAATAACCGTCCGATCTGAAAAATGTAAAAAGCGATTACATACACAAGGATGAGAACTTACACAACGGCTCTTCCTCATTGTGTCTGTTTGATTTCAACATGCAGGGTGACAAGATGACAAGCACACACAAGCTGAACTAACACAGGTACGCCACTAAAACTATGATACTTTTGCTCGAAATGTTGCATTTGTGTTTAGATTAAATCGCAACTGCATCTAGGAGAAACAGCACACTGGTTTTGTTTGTGCTGTCTGTGTCTTTATGAATTTTTTGCTGTTTATTATCATTCAGTAACACTGAAATAGTGACTGATGTAATGTATGTCCTCTCAAAATCATTCACGCTCTCCTCAAAATCCCAACACACAATGAAAGAGTGAAAGGACGTACACCGCAACAACAGCTGTGTTTACTTGACAATGGAAGTAACACCTATTTTTCTTGCTAAGCATCACGAGATGTAGGAAAAAGGTAACGCTCTTCTGCATAAAAAGAAGCCATTTAACAAGTATTTGATTTCACAGATGTTCAACTGTCCACTGAAACTAATGCACAGTGATGACATTGACTTGTTAGTTTAGATGTGTAAAATATCGAACTTGTTCTCGCCATTTCTGCCAAAATGGCATCTATACTATGCAAAAATCTTTGCATTGTTCTCACAACTCTCTATATTTAAGGCAGACTGATCATTTTTTGACAACATCTCAAAATTAGTCATTATGAAAAGAGTCTTTATTTAATTATTTTTCATTTTTTTCCCTATCCTCATTATTTCTGCAGACTTTGCACTATCAAAGCAGAACAAAAGGGTGTATGCTTCAGTAATCTCTTGTCACCCTTTCATTTTCTATCATTCTGTGTCAAGAGCGAGATTTTGAACAAATAAAGTACTCGTAGTTCTAATCTTTGGGGAGCAAGAGAAAACTTTCATTATAGATAGGAGCGCAAAGACTTCTTTTCATTTTTCATTCTTCCCAAACATTAAAGCAGACAGACATTATAATCCAATTAACGAGAAAGATGGAAGAAAAAAAGGCAACATAAGATTCATTAAAGAAAATAAAATCAGCTGTAATCATTGCAGAGCCATTCCTAACTGATGGCATGTACACAGTTTCTCAGATCTAATGCTAAACCTGCATTTGCCGAAATTAATTTGGAAGCTTTTTGATAAGTGGCATTGACAAGGAGATTATTGGTTCAAATGAGTACAATTTCTCCTTGTCTTTGCGGCGCTGGTGAAAACTTGATGAGGAGGCAGGGGAAATATACTCTTATTTTCAAACTCCACTGGGAAATGAAATATTGTTTTTAAGCCAACAATAAAGATCATCAGATGAGAGTATAAAGTAATTACTGCTGTTTTAATTCCCCTTTAAATTAAACTGCGTTTTCAAAACAGACTGCCTCAAAGGAGATATTTGTTATGCGCACCAAAGGAAAGGAAAATGAAATGGTTCATAATTAGAGTTAAGATGTTTATTTTGCATGAACAAAACTTTGCCATTCTTATTTGTATGATATTTATTGCATTGGCCAGAAAGGCTTGCTTTAATCATTTTGAACCATGCAATCATCTTTGAACACCAAAACATACTGACCTTCATAACAGGACTTTGTAACATTTGTCTTTGCAAAGAGGAGAAAACTTTTACGACTTTATGCTTACGTTACAAGCCAAGCGACTGCCTATTAGCTTGAAGTGTGGACCGCTCAGGGTCTGTTTAGCTCTAAATGACTCTCATTCTCAACAACATTACTGCCATTATTTATAATAGTCTTAAACAACTTTGGGCATTGGTGATTTTTTTCATAGTGGCCGTAATTTAATTATTTTAATGATCTCATTCCACGCTGGGGACACTTGGTGCCCCAAGGGAAAGTCACGCTCCAGCGAGTCACTCACATCTTTTATCAGGCTGAAGATGGTTGTGTGCTACACGGTGATGAGTGGCTCTCTGTGGACGTTGCCTTATTGTACCCCTTCCCAAAGTGGCTTAAGAAAAGAAATTGAAGTTAATGTAATATTGCCATGAAAATACTTTGTCATCTTGTAAAGCTGCATGATGGTACACTATTAAGTCTAGAGCCAAGAGGAAGGTTTTGTCGTATTTTAAGTATTTTTTCATCATTAATCTCTTTGTTGCTTGGATCTTTTAAATAGTAGAAAAGTTCAAATTAAAAGAATAATTTGTCCCATTACTCTGACGAGTTATGTAGCTAAAAGTTAAAGCAGATAAAAGTGATTTAAAATAGATTATGAATTTATGAATATTACAGTGGGAAATTGACACATTCACTCTTTATGTGAAAGTGGGGAATGTGTCTCCTGATTTCATCTTTATTTGAGTGGTGGTGGTGTAGTGGTCTAAGCACATAACTGGTAATCTGGTAATCAGAAGGATGCTGGTTCGAGCCCCACAGCCACCACCATTGTGTCCTTGAGCAAGGCACTTAACTCCAGGTTGCTCCAGGGGGATTGTCCCTGTAATAAGGGCTCTGTAAGTTGCTTTGGATAAAAGTGTCTGCCAAATGCATAAATGTAAATGTTATCTCCATCCCTCTCTCATTCTCTTTCTCAAGCATTTTCCAGCTTTATTAGAGTTAGATTTAGACTGGCCCCCATGCTTTTAACCACACACATGCTCTCCAAAACCTTGCCTTCCAAAGAAACGCCAGAAAACCTGATCCAAAAAACCTGTATGCGTAAAATGATTCACAGGCAGAGAGTGTTTATTGGCTAAAATGGGTTTAACCATTTACAAAGCTTACAACTGTCACAGAGACAAGTGTGACTTCTCAGGACACGGTATTTCAGTTATTGACCAGGTAGAAGGGATGTTTTATCATTGGTATATATATTTTTTATTTTAATAATTGTTTACATCAACTTTAAGGCATCTAAAGACGTCTACAGTACAGAGTGGTTTTGATGCGATTCTGTTCAGCCTCCAAATTTTGGCAACAATCATATTGAGACTTTGCCGTTGTCATGACAATCCGAATGTATCTGGTTGTATGATACATTGTTTCCCACGATTATGACTTCCGTGCTCTTCAGGATTCATACCCCGGTCCTTTGCATCGCAAGTGCAACGCTTTATCAGTTGAGCTGTTGCGCAACTTGATCACGCTTGGACAGGCTTGTGAATGTAGTTGATTATGTAATGCAACTTTAAAATGTATCGCATTACAATTCATGGGCTAGAGGAAATTTGTTTTGATGTCATTAGATAGCATTGTGTCAGGAACAGGGCGAAAATTATGTTTTTATGAACCATCATCTGAAGAAGCTGCCAAAAAAAGAACACATATAACAAGCATTTGATTTCACAGATGTCCAGCTGTTCACTGAAACGAATGTACGTTGATGACATTGACTTGCCAGTGCAGATGTGTAGAATATTAAACTAGAATCACCTGCCATTTTTGATGTGTGAAAGTGTTGTCATTGTTATTGCGCCTCTAGTTTGTATTTCAGGAAAGTACCTGGTACTACGAGCCACATTAAAATACCTTGTTGACGAGCATGCGACACTATAGTTGGTGTGTCCAAACCAGCAGAGGGAAGTTGTTCTACGAAACACAGCAACCGGCCTGAGGCACATTACATCTAATGTTTCCTTCAATCTCTATAGCAAACAGATTCACCCCTCTCTCTTAGCACACTAACAGTCCAATTTGGCCCTTTTGAGTAATTTATGAAAACTAAAATTTCAATATTCGATGAAGGCAATGGTGTCATACAAAAAAAATCATACATATAAATAAATAAATAAATTCACTTTCATGCCCTTGATTTTGTCTAGTGACAAAGCAGTTTTGATAAACAAACATTTTCCCCTCCAGACATTTACCTTCATAATTTCATCCATTTACAATGTAATTTACTGGCAAACCTAGTCTGTGAAGCAGTAATTGTTTTGTATTGGATTTTAATGAGTGCAAACTGAATCCAGACACCTTTGCAGGCTGTAACTGTCTCTCATGACAGATGACTAAAAGAGAGTTATCATCAGCACGCGTTTCTATTTCACCAGCAATTCAAAGAGCACTATAAAGGGCATGAGCCGGGCTGACTATACCTGTGTTCTTGTCACCGTGTTATTAACTGGTTATCAAAGGCTTTTGGCTCACCTTTCCCGAGGATCAATGATGGTGCAATTAGAAGGTACTTTTCATGGGTCTTAATTATAAGTGCCTCAGCTGAAGTCATAAACTTGCTCTCTTGCACTTTATAACTTTCCCTCCTTTTCTCCTGTCACTCCGGGGTGAGCTCTTCTCCTTAAATTATTCATGAGTAGTAGCATGTTAGGATTATACTCATTAAAATGTAATGAGGTACCATGATAATAAAGGGTTGTCTTGTATTGTTTTACCAAGTGTCTTTCACCAACGGAGGTAGCTGCTTGCCCGCGGCTCTTATGAAAGGGATTTTGACTTTTGGCAGGGAATGAAAGGAAAACCAAAAGAGCGGAGTGAAAACACAAAACGCGCATCCCAACAGATGCAGCAGCAAAGCAGTCACACACACAGCTGTTGAAGCGGACATGCTAAAAGCTGTCTTGAGCAGTTTTCTATTTTCCCTCTTTGAATTGAGAGATGATAAGAGTGGCTTATGCAAAGGCCCGATTAAAGCACGGATCGCTTTTGCTTTGTGATGAAGTGATTTTTGCATGTGAAGTTGATGGTGTTTGTTGTTGTGACCTGTCATTTCATATAGAGTTATTGTGGTGCAATAACTGTAATAGTAACTGGAAAATATGTAACCAGGCAGATTCTATTTGACAAAAATATAAAAACAATGTTAAATGGCCCACCTTGTTCATTTTCATCCACTATTCAGGCTTCCAGTAATTAGTTGCATCTGTTGAACTGTATGTCCTTTACTATTTCAACTTTATGTTTCTGTATTGTATGCTGTTTTGCTCATATCACTCTATATATACAGTATTTGTATACAGTGCTGTTGAAAAGTCTGAGACCACATTGAAAATTTGATTTTTAAAACATGCAAATGAATAGAACCTTTTCATTCTGAGCAAAACAATATTTTTTTGTTCCGGTTCTTAAGTTCAGCAGCTTCCTTTCTAAATGGTAACCAGTTAGAACAAAATAAAATAAAGGTTAATAACATTCTTTTCAAAATTACAGTACTTTGAGCTAAGGGTGTGTGAAATACCAATTGCAGGGTTGCTAGATCTAACAAGAGAAACAAGCAATGTGTTCTGGAAAAACAAGCCCAAAATAAGGCACTTGCCTCACTAACATAATTGAATATAAGCCATTAATCCCCACCCACCCCTTGTGGTGAATTTATCAGCACAGAATTCATAACAAGCATACGTTACAGTAAATCAAGTATAATTTTTATTACAGATCTGCTTCTCCATTAAAACCTAACAGCATCAAATCTGAATTAATGCATCATATCTAACAATAATTCAGTGAAGACTTGGAAACATCTGAGAAATTTTCTTTTTACCTATAATAATGTTTTCACTGTATCTGGATTAAACGTGCATGTATATGTAGTAATTACACATAGTTGTATACAAAATGTTGTATACAATGTTCTTCATTTCAGAGAATACTACTTCCACAACTGGCAATTAGGCAAAATAAATAAATAAATATATAAATGTGTGATGCAGAGGTTTCCTTCAGGATCAAAGCACGTGTTTTTTCGGGCAACACGAAGTGGTGTAATTCTAAAAATGTACTATGATAAACCCATTGGTATTTAGTTTCATGAAAAATTATTGGAACCGTTTACCAGCATTTAAAAATAACAGTTTTACTCTAGAACAATTGAAAATGAATTTGTGACCATGTTTGGTTAAGTTCTGCCAAAAATAATTAAATCTGTTTTCGTTTTCATTCCTTGAACCGTTTTAGTCCCTTTTCTAATATACAGAATACAAAAAATGTCAGAAGTTTACATACACTTTGTTAGTATTTGGTAGCATTGCCTTTAAATTGTTTAACTTGGGTCAAATGTTTTGTGTAGCCTTCCACAAGCTTTTCACAATAAGTTGCTTGAATTCTGGCCCATTCCTCCAGACAGAACTGGTGTAACTGTGTCAGGTTTGTAGGCCTCCTTGCTCGCACACGCTTTTTCAGTTCTGCCCACAAATGTTCTATCGGATTGAAGTCAGGACTTTATTAAGGCCACTCCAATACCTTGACTTTGTTGTCCTTAAGCCATTTTGCCACAGATTTGGAGGTATGCTTGAAGTCATTTTCCATTTGGAAGACCATCTATTTTGTGAAGTGCACCAGTCCCTCCTGCAGCAAAGTACCCCCACAACATGAGGCTGCCACCCCCATGCTTCACGGTTGGGATGGTGTTCTTCGCCTTGCAATCCTCACCCTTTTTCCTCCAAACATAACAATGGTCATTATGGTCAAACAGTTAAATTTTTGTTTCATCAGACCAGAGGACATTTCTCCAAAAAGTAAAATCTTTGTCCCCATGTGCACTTGCAAACTGTAGTCTGGCTTTTTAATGGTGGTTTTGGAGCAATGGATTCTTTCTTGCTGAGCAGCCTTTCGAGTTATGTCGATATACGACTCATTTTACTGTGGATATAGATACTTGTCTACCTGTTTCCTCCAGCATCTTCACAACGTACTTTGCTGTTGTTCTAGGATTGATATGCACTTTTCGCACCAAACTACATTCATCTCTAGGAGACAGAAGGCGTCTCCTTCCTGAGCAGCATGATGGCTGTGTGGTCCCATGTTTGTACTTGCTTAGTATTGTTGGTAAAAATGAACAATATACATTTGGAAATTTCTCCCAAGGATGAACCAGACTTGTGGAAGTCCACAATTTTTTTCTGAGGTCTTGGCTGATTTCTTTTGATTTTCCCACTGTGTCAAGCAAAGAGGCACTCAGTTTGAAGGTAGGCCTTAAAATACATCCACAGGTACACCTCTAATTCAGTTCACCTCCTATCAGAAGCTAACTGGCTAATTACCTAAAGGCTTGACATCATAGAAAGCTGCTTAAAGGCACAGTTAACTAAGTGTATGTACATTTTTGATGCACTAGAATTGTGATATAGTCAATTAAAAGTGAAAAAATTTGACTGTTAACAATTGTTGGAAAAATTACTCGTGTCATGCACAAAGCAGATGTCCTAAACGACTTGAAAAAACTATAGTATGCTAATATAAAATATGTGGAGTGGTTAAAAAAGGAGTTTTAATAACTTCAACCTAAGTGTATGTAAAATTCAACTGCATGTATATATATATATATATATATATATATATATATATATATATATATATATAGATGTAGTTCATGTGTAGCTCTCACATATTGCGCACAGCTCTGAGAGCTAAAAAAGGCAGCACTTAATTAGCCCGCATGTGCTATGTGTGTGTGGGTGTGTGGGCAGGTTTGGGTGGCTTACGAGGAAATATTTTTTAGGTTACAAACTAATTACAAGGGTATTACGCTATAAATGTGGTTAATGAGGAAATTTCTAGTGTCCCAATAATTCAAATCGCTTAAACATACAAAACAATGGGTTTAAAAAAAAAAAAGGGTTAGTGTATAGAATCTATAGTTCGTACAGTATAAAAATCATTATGTCTATGGAGAGTCCTCATAAGAATAGCCGCACCAACATGTACGTGTGTGTGTGTGTGTGTGTGTGTGTGTGTGTGCGTGCGTGCGTGCGTGCGTGCGTGCGTTTGTGCATGCGTGTGACACAAAAGAGCACCACTCACCATGAACACTTTATATTTATTGAACACATTGCTTTTGAGATTCATAAATCTATAGTATGTCTTCAAGAGATGTTACATGAAATGCACGAGGCATATGGGCTGCTTTAATTGTATGTTTCTGGTTGTTTTAAGCCATTTTTGGAGCATGACTGTAATGGCCATTACAAACTCACAGTATTAGATTTGGATGTTAAGATTTATATACAGTACAGTACATATATTTGTACTGTATATAAGCTTCTAAAGTAAAAAAAATCTTTAAAATATAATTTTCTCATGACTAGCAGGACATATTAAGTTGTCTGTAAATATTCCATTACAAATACTTAATACATTTATTATTGGAATTGTCTAAAATGTCCCACATAAGACATGACTCTATTATGTCTATTTTGATCATGTGGGCATTTAATTTGTCTCATAAAATTCTTTGCACATTTTAAATTGGGCACAAAAGGAGCTTCGTCAATGACTTAGTCAATGCACTTAATTGTTTCCTGTTGTGCTATTATAATAAGTAATCAGTAAATTTATAGATGCTTCAGTTATCATATGCAAATTCACCCAGGAAGATTTTAAATGTTTTTTTGATGGACATGAATCACATACAAGATGCTGAACAGCATGATTCAGTGTTCCTGTGGACTCTTCGTGTGTTTAAATGTCACCGAGTGGCTGTTTGCGTCTAGTCTGTTTATTTGGCAGATTGCTGGATATTTTTAGGACGTAGAAGATGCTCCTAAATGTCCCCCCTAACGAGTATTCAACACCTCACACACTAATTAAGTATTAATTACTCCCAGATGGTACACTTAACCCTACTCTGTTTCTGGGTCTTTGTGGAGATCTGGGGAATACGGTGACATAGGTGAATTTTCTTATAATGGTAACCCCTTACTGTGAAGGGATAACTACAGCAATCAGAACTAGATCGCTTCATTATCTCACCTGATTAAATCCTGTGGCTGATTGCAGTTCTCTGCAGAAATGTTTATTGTTATGATATTACATATGAATTCTAGTTTAGAAAGATGTGATTGTATGCAGGCATGACCCTAATGGTATTGATAATATTAACATCACAATGTAATGCAATTTTGCAATTATTGCCATTATCCTTTATGAACCCTAAAATTACATTACAATGACTGATTATGTCTGCAGTTTGATTCATAATGTACACAAAAAACATAATCCACGTAGTGCACAACTTAGCAATTACAGTTGAATAACAATTTGCCTAAAATGTGCAAAACAAGCCTTGAGTCTAGCTCCATAAGTTAATAATGATAGTCAGATATTCTAAGAGATCAATTTGACAAAATACATAAATGAAAAGTCGATTTTTACATTTTCAGTAGCAAGCACCACTCATTTAGCATATTTGTTTTCCATAGAAGTGACACAAAAACAACTGAATATACAAACTGTGAAGCATGAATAAAAACTTCAGATAATCATCCTCCATACAGTATCTGAACTTCAAGCTTGTCCTTTTGTTCATATGTCATATCAATACTGAAGCCAAAAATAGATGAATCAAAACACACTCTTCATTAAAATCTTGCAAGCGATGCTAGTTCTTACCCACTGGCTAGTGTTTTGGGCTCATTCAAATTTGTAATTAAAATTATATTGTGAGGCTAATTGCCAGGGGATGAATGTATAGATAGATAGTACACACATATAAAGTGCTGATGCTCAAACTTATCAAGGGTGTCTATTTAAACTGCTCTGGTTGTACTGGAGGACAAGGTCACATGGAAAATAGTACTGGAATAGAGGTAGAATAAAGTGCATTTATATTCCAATGCATAAAGCTCTAGGAATAGTGATTGTAAATTGCTCACTACAAAGCATTGAAACTACCCATTATTTGTGGAAAAAAGAAACTTGATCTAGCACCACATTTACTGGATTTTGTTATTCTGAAATTGTAAAGAATTGTTGCTCTGTTCAAAAACGTAGCAAGCTGCTTATTATCTAAAATAGAATGTTATGGCTGCGTGCTTCTAAAGCAAAGGTTGCTCCATAATTATGCTGCACTCTAAGATATTTGGGAAATATTGCAAGCAGAATTAGAGCTCTTATTAGATGAGCATTTCCACTTACTTTAAGTTAAGGCCCCCATAATCTTCCTACAAAATCAAAAAACAAACAGGTCTTCAACGGGTGTGTGCAAAATCTGGCAAAAAGGTGTTTTTGAGTTTGAGTTTTGGTGATTTGTAAAAGGTCGCCTGGGCAAACTTTCAGGAAAGCTTCTTACTGACTGCTAATACGACATCTTCTTCATTCCATTGGTCCACGTCATTCCATTGGTCCACGTCATTGGTAGGTGTGACCTGGAGATCAGTTAACATAAACACACCATTAATGAGAGTTATTAGCAACCTGGTGCAAAATGACTTGCCTCTGTATAGTCGTTCGCATACAGACATTTTCCAAGAACATGTCATGCAATTATTTGTTTGTTTAATTAGCCTTCAAAAGAAATCAAATATACTCAAATCCTCTCAAGTGCACTTTTACTCATGTGCCATCTGCAGCCGAAAGCCATTCATACATCATACAAAAAACACAACAATATATCCCCAGTGTTAGCATCTCTTCATTGGCTTCCAGTCAAATTTAGGATTCAATTTAAGATTTCATTATTTACTTTTAAGGGTTTACATGGCATGGCTCCTCCCTATATTACGGATCTCCTTCAGCAACACACGCTTTCTAGCCTATTAAGGTCTTCGCAGAGTTTATTTTTAACGATCCCCAAGTCCCGTCTTAAGTCAAAGGGAGATCGGGCCTTTTCAGTGGCGGCACCACAGCTGTGGAATAGCCTTCCAATACATATCAGGTCTTGTACATCAGTTGATGTTTTTAAATCTTATTTGAAGTCTCACCTTTTTTCACTTGCTTTTAAATGTGCTTAATGTGGGTTCTTATTATATGTGTTTTTATATTTTCTATGTTATGTATTTATATGATCTGTTTATGCTATAATGTGAAGCACTTTGGTCAACATGTGTTGTTTTAAATGTGCTATAGAAATAAAATTGATTGATACATCTGCCCAAAATAAGATATGCCTGTATTCTGCCCATTAACACTCTTTTATACACCCATCTTTGCAGTAGTATCAGTGCCATCATAAATTACATTAACAGTGTAATCAGGGCAGAATGCAAACATTACAAATTACACATTGTCTGCTGCATATATGTTACTTAAAATCATCATTGAGTTTTTCATACAGCTTTTGCTGATATTGTGCTAATTCTACTCATAGAATGAGGCATTCATATCACATATTACTGTCATATCAGTTGATGTTTTAATGTGTCTGAATGTTCGCAAACAGCATGTTGTTGCTCAGCTGTCTCAAACTTCTTTTTGGCTCTGAGCCATGAGTGTGCTGGGGCCTTTACCATGTTCAGAGGTGTCATCTATTTTTTTCAAAATGTCAAAAACACTGGAACCACTGCGGTTCTGATTTGAGCTTCTTTATATCTTTCCTTCCCCTCTAGCACATAGAAGAACATTTAATTCTGCAGTACCACGAAGGTTTTTGCTGAGGCCTTTCTGTAAAGTGTTTTTATGTTGTCTCCTCTCCCTCGTTTTCTCTCACACAATCCCCCTCTCTCTTCCTCTCCTCGCTGCAACAGAAATGAACTCTCTCAGTGAGGAAAAGCAGGAGGTTAAGCTGCAGGCTTGCATTGGGAAAGTGAAAGTATCCTCTCTTTGATGTGAGATTCATACCTTATCTATCTCTCTCTCCCTTTTCCCATCTTCCCCTTTGTCTATTCTCAAACAACTGTAATGTTATGTTTTGCTTACAGAGAGATTTCAGCTTAGAGGCGATACCTGATATAGTATCTTTACTCAACACTGTCTGTGGTTTAAGAGAGACAAACATAATTGTCATCCAATATTGAGAGATCCCACTTAGATAAACCCATCATCCTTCTAAGCTTCTGGAGCACCAGGAGAATTCCATGGCCGCTCTTTTACAGCACATTCAACAAAAAAGGACGAGTCATACTGTTAAGCTAAAAAAAGGACTTAAAGTTCTTTAAAAGTGGTGCATTCAGTTTTGGCACTATTTAACAAGGCTTCTAAAGCCTGTTGTTGGTCCACAGTTAAAGTATCCAAGACATCAAAAACTTAAACTTTCTTTTTTTAACTGATTATTTTTCTGGTGCCTGACTTACTTCTAGTTCTGTCTGCTGTCTGTGGCTGTCCACCACTTTCACAGTGAAACCAGCCAGCTGTCCCATGTTCAACATGTCAGAGAGTTTTCTAACATTTTGCCATGTCTGGATTTTCAAAGCAGAGGCATTACAATGACAGTTGATGGGGCTGTTGAAAAGCAGCCAGAAAGTGTTTCCATGTCTCGATGAGGATTGAATAATTATACCAATTTAGTTTTATTCAAGCCTTGTTAAAGATGGTGTAGCTTAAAACAGATGGCTCAGTATGTGTTCTGTAGAATGTACAGTAGAATACAACATTGCAATGTATAATGCAACACAGCACTAGCTGAAGTGTCTGGGGTGGTAATGTGGGTGGCTGTGTTGTGGTGAAACAGCCTTGGGCCAGTTGAAGCAGGATAGTCAGTTTTTTCATTATGACCAATAACATCTTGGGTTCATTTGCAAATCTAGTTGGATTTTCCTCTTCAGAGACTGGTAGAGACACTTACTCTGCAGTATTTGACATACTGTATAATATCTATTTTTACAAAATGAAGAAATATTGTTGGTATTACTGTTGCCACTTTTGTGATTAACCTTATCAACATCACCACTGTTATCACTGGTTAATATTCACCATCTTCATCATCACTATCATTATCACCACTGTAATTATCATCATCATCATCATCATTACCACCACTGTAATCACCATCATCATCATCATCTCTGTTTTCACTATCATCACCACTGTTACTAATATCATCATCATCACCACCTTTAATTACCATGATTTCCATCATCATCAACATCATCATCATCACCACTAGTATCACCATTATTGGTATCATCATCATCATCTCTTGTAATTGCCATCATCTCCACGACTGTTATCACCATAATCATCATTATCATCATCACCACCTGTAATTACTGTTATAATTCCCACTGTTATCACCATCATCGTTATCACCTGTAATCATCATTATCATCCCCAGTGTTATTACCATCATCACCTGTAATTACAATCTGTATTAACTGCACCTGTATTACTACTGTCATCACCACTACTGTTATCACCATCATTATCATCATCATCAGCAGCTGCAGCATCTGTAATCACCATCATACCAACTGTTATCACTATCATCACCTTCACCTATAATTACATCCTAATCATCATCTCTGTAATAACCGTCATCACCACTACTATCATCATCATCATCATCATCATCATAATCTTTGTAACCACCACCATCTTCAACACCACAGTATCACCATTATTTTCATCACAATCATGAGCATCATCACCGATTAATACTATAATCACTGTCATCATCATCATCATCTTCATCTCTGTATTGACATCATAACGTATAACCACAACTGTCATCATCATTGTCGGAATCATCACTACTGTATCACCATCTGCATAATAATTTCCACTGTAATCACTATCTTCATCATCATCATCATCATCATAATTGCCTCTGTTAGCACCCTCTTCATCATCATCATCATCATCATCACCATAGCTGTTATTAATATTATTAAAATCATCATCATCATCATCATAGTATCACCATCTTCTTTATCCTCATCATCACCAATGTTTTCACCATCAACATTACTATCATCACAGCCAGTGTTATCATCATCATCAAACAACTCAGCAAGAAAAGCACAATTCATGGAGGAACTTATGGAAAAACAATTGTTGAAAAGCAGAGAAAGATTCACCCAGCATGCCCCAGCATTCCCACCAGTGTAGCAGCCAAGAAAGGAATATTGTCAAAAACATAAAAACTTGCACACTTACTCACTGCTCCAACAATAACTTTAATCCAAAACCATGTGGTTGTTAACGTTTCGACTCATGTTACAAGTCTTCTTCAGGACATTACAACAAACTTGGTGATGTCAATTTCAAACAAACATCTCATGGTTCCCACAGGTGCTCCCTATTTGGTGTTAGTGACTCCACCAATTCAGATCTCCCTGGATGGATGTAGACAACACAGAGACTTGTATAAACATAGTTACAATTGACATCATAATACACACCAATAAACCATTTAGAATGTGCCTACACAAACACACATGCACGCACGCACACGCACGCACACGCACACACACACACACACACACACACACACACACACACACACACACACACACACACACACACACACACACACACACATATATATATACTTACATGCATATAACTGGGTCTCCATATTATATACAAATATACATCCCTCTACACATGCACATATATCCACAGTTCTCCAATATAGACGTCCTAATCCATTCATCAAAGATACAACAACACAATTTTTTTGTTTGTTTTTTCAAAAAGTAATAAGGCCAAAAATCTAAAGAAATATCTGATGTTAAAATCTCCATTTAGACCATTTGGAGAGAGTGTCAGTAAAAAAAAAAAATCTAAAAGGTTTCCCTACGGAGAAGTAGGTTTTCTATATCACCTCCTCTCCGTGGGATGTTGACTCTCTCTTTTCCCCAGTATCTAAGACTGGAAACTGGGTGTTTAATTTATTGAAAGTGCATCGCCACCGGGTTATTGACATTACCAGTGCGTATATTACTACGATGTTCTCCTATTCTAATCTTCAAAGGTCTCCTAGTTTTGTCTACATACTGTATCCCAAAACAAACAGACATTTAAAAAAAAAAATTACTTTATTCTTTTTACAACTAATCACACCCTTGATGTTATATATATATATATATATATATATATATATATATATATATATATATATATATATATATAATCAGATATATCAGATATATGTATATGCATGTAAGTATTTATATGTGGATATATGTAGATGTGTAGGCACAGTCTAAATGGTTTATTGGTGCGTATGATGATGTCTATTGTAACCATGTTTATACAAGTCTCTTTGTTGTCTACATCCACCCTGGGAGATCTGAATAGCTGGAGTTACTAACACCAAATAATGAGCACCTACGGGAACCATGAGATGTTTGGTTTGAAATTGACATCACCAAGTTTGTTGTAATGTCCTGAAGAAGACTTGTAACATGAGTTGAAACGTTAACAACATATGGTTTTGGATTAAAGTTATTGTTGGAGCAGTGAGTAAGTGTGCAAGTTGTTATGTATTTGACTGCACCTTACAAAGTTTGTTTTGGTGTGCATGTGTTCTTACAAACATTGAAGAAAGGAATCTTTGCCCTCTCATTATCCCTTAAACATCTCCGCAGGGTAGAGGACAGCAGCTCTTGCGCTTGTACCCATCCCTCATGCTCCTCCTGCCGTAGTCAGGTTGAATGAGTATCAAACCCCACTCAGCTCACAGCCACGTTAATGTAATTCCTTCCACCAATCCAGTCCATGGACAGATCTGTGTTTATTTGTGTGTGTGTGTGTTTATAAGTGTGTGTGATGGGGAGGGGACAAGACTGTGTGTTTGGTTTTAAGTAATGTGTCTTGTGCTATCAGACCCTCTCTTTCTCTCTATCTCATATAATTAAATTATGAACCCTGGGGTCTCAACATCTCCCATGACTCCAGTGACTGCAGGCATGTGGGACACTGGCTGGGCCACGTCTCTGCAGAATATGTACATGGAGAGGGGGGAACATTTTTGCTCATTTGCCGCCGTGTTGGGCTGTCACCTCAGATCATTCACCGGCTTCTCCCGTGAGTCTGTGTGCAGCCAGCAACCTGTCAACAAGCGCAAAATGTGCAGCTCAAGAGGTAAAGCTTGGTGAAACAGAAACAAGGCAGAAAACATTCAGCAGGGAAAAATAAGGGACAAAAAATGTTGGTACATGGGCTTGGAAAGTGATTGGCAGCAGGAAATAAGGGATGAGATGTGGATAAAAAAATGCATAATATGTATATACAATTTAAACATTTGATCTTTACTGCTTTATACTAAAGGAAGTCCTTCTATATGGCCTCTTATGGTCCAAAATGCAACTATAAATTCTTAAAAAATTAAGGTTTCAATTGGACCTGAATTGGATACTGGTCCATACAAAACGTTTAAGTGCAATAACTTTTCAATATCTGAAATGTTTCTCCTTGACAGGAATAAAATTACATGGAGTGTATCCTGCTTCTCAGATTTTTTATCCAGAGAAAAAAAACGCAATGATCTCAGTCCGCAATCAAAAATCTGAGATTTTAATATGAACACAAAGTAATTATAAAATTCTTCGAAGACCAAATTATTTTGAATCTAACTGAATCTCTATAATTGTCTTTGGGTCTATTTTTATTTCTCCAAATGAATTTTAGGAGTAACATCTGAGATAATGTTGATACATATAAAAACATATCTAAAAACAGTGAACTACATAGCCAATTTTAAGAACTCAAAAATAGTTATTAACAACAAGAAGGTTCTTTGCAGAACGTAAGAAGATACAAAGAACCACTGAAGAAAATTATTGTCAAGTTAAAGATCTCTGAATACATTTTAATTCATACAAAAGAAAGTATGGCTAATCATATCAGAATTATTTTTGTTTTGATTGGATGATAAGGTCGACAAATATCTCTTCATAAACACTACCAAAGATTATGAGTGTTTTCAATAATCTTTTGCTTGAGGGATGTTTCCCATTACTTTTTCATTAGTTAATAGAATGCAGACAACATTAGACACATCATATACAGATGCAGAACAAGAGTGCATAATGCAAGATGCAAGATTAATACATGTCACACATGCATGCATATTTTAAAGCTCATAGCCGGCATCAGCATAATACGCTTCATAACAAATGAGCTCATGCAACATAATGAATCAAGCAACAATTTAGATTATACCAGTCTGGATCACTAAGACTCAACAGCTTCACATGCAGGTGAAAAGAAAGTCTAATTATGTAAGCATAAACCAGACATGAACAGGAGAACAAAAGTACCGAAAATACGAGTGTACCCTGTAATTTCTCCTGACATTGTTCCCTCACAAACATGAATAAGGCAATTGAACTCAGGCCTCTAATCTCATACATACTGAGTAACAAGCGCTCTCCGCAGATGCATGTAATTGATGCAGTGATTACGGTGGTTCAGCTGCCCTCGCTACACTACTGAAGCGGAACCGACAATGAACTCGAGAGGTTCTGGTCGACACTGATGGTTACTAAGGGCTCAGAAATGTGCAACTGTCTTTGATGGCATGGTAGAGGACAGTGTTTGGGGAATAACTAACCTACAGTAGCAATGCTACTAACTGCTTTTTTCAACATGTAGCGGTGTAGAATGACTTTTATCATGTTTTTTTTATTTTTTTGGTTTATTCGGATGGTCAGTGCAAATGAACCGATAAAAAGAAAAAATGTATTGCAGATTTTTTCACTCACCAACATTTTAGGTCTTCCTACTTAACATACAGCAAACTTTTTATTTCATTTGTTCATGACTCCTTTTTTTCGATTTGGCTTTGTAAATTAGTATGTATTTTTTTTATTTGATTTTTAGTGTCAATTTTAATGCTGTCACTGTAATTATTCATTCAACAACTCATTGTTTATTGCTTTGGTTATATCATGTAATTAGATTATATGTAAAAAGATATTGCCCCCTTATGTTAACTTCAAGGAAGCTACTTATGGTTAGTAAACTTTAGTGTAGCTAACCACTTTTTTCCAAAGTGTAGCTTGACTGTAGTTTGAGTACATTAAATTACTAGTAGCTTGGTGCTTGGTAGCTGCTTGCTAGAGCACTCTTATCTGTGTCACTAAGCATCAACTTTGTATATCAATGAACATGTTCCTTCTTCCCTCAAACTCTGCATTGATCCTGTATACCTAGTAACCACTGGAAGGATACGTATTCAGGGTTTCCATTTCCTTCAATCACGCTGTACATTGTGGTGTCAGAACCCAGAGCTTTGCGTGAAAAATACCAGTGGGTGACATGTTTCAAGCAAGCCATGCGCTTTGAAGAGTGAAAGAAAAATGGAGCCCATTGATTTTGTGTTTGGAGGAATGTGATGTGACTGATGGTCTTGCGTTGAGCATTCCGACACAATATCGTGCCCCTGTTTCTGAGGTTCAGCGAAGTTACCTCTGAGTTTCCATAGCAACTAAACGCAAAGGACAGAGAGATGAGACAGGCTTTAGTGAGTCAGTCCCTTAGGACAAAAGGTTCACACAAGAAATGTATTCATTCCGCCACAACTGCTTTCCATTCAGTCAGTCAAGGGACATTTAGGGCTACAAGTGTGTGAAAATTATTTAATCAACACTTCATAGACCGGTTTTGCAATGAGGTTTAAGTTAACCATGTTTCAAAGTCAAAATTAAATTAAGGCACTAATGACACAAGTTTGAGAATGGTTAACATACCTCCTCTGGCGAGAAAACTCAACAACAACATAATTAATTTGTACAAAGGCAAGTTTTCTGTGTTCCTAGCAATAAATCTTTGGTGATTTTTCAAGAGAGACACTGTCCTTGAGGTCCAAGCTTAATTGGGTTATCCTTTGGGTCATATCTGTGCAGAGCATCATTAACATGCCTGAGAAGAAAAAGAGATCCTGTAAACAAAGAAAAATTGTAATCCCAGCAACGCCCTCCTCCTCGTCACAACCATATAATTTCTAAGGACACAGTAAGGCAATAGAGGTTATAAGAACGAGAGTTTTGATGTCAATGGCAGGTTTTCGCCTATACTGGAAATTTTAGAGAAATTGTAACCATAAAGTGCTACAAAGTTGCCCAGGAATTTGCACCCACATACTGATTTTTACCCTGTATATGCTTTTCATTTGCCCTATAAACTATATTACTATAGCTAGAGTATGCATTCATTTTCAGAGCATGTCGAAGCAGCCATTTGCTATCTTTTATTTAGCTCATACAGGTGTTACCATCATTAACATCTGTGAGTGCTAATAACACACGTGGAAGCCCACATTATTTCCCTTTAATGCAGCTGCAGTCCATCAGATTTGCCCATAATTAGCACACACCTACCCTGAAACATGATCACTTGTACAGTGTGAAGCAGGTGCAGTCATATAGTACGGATATCGGAGCATTGAACCACAGCAAGATCTACATTTTACACTGGTGGCCAAGAAGCAAATTGGTACTTTAATTCACCAAAGTGGCATTCAACTGATCACAATGTATAGTCAAGCAATACTGATGTAAAAAAAACAGCACCATCACTATTTGAAAAAGTAATTTTTGATCAAATCTAGACAGGCCTCATTTCCAGCAATCATCACTCCAACACCTTATTCTTGAGTAATCATGCTAAATTGCTAATTTGGCACTAGAGCATCACTTGCCATTATGTCACAGCTGAAAGCTATTTGGTTCATTAAATGAAGCTTAACATTATCTTTATGTTTGTTTTTGAGTTGCCACAGTATGCAATAGACTGGCATGTCGTAAGGTCAATATTTGGTAAAAAATGGCAAAAAAAGAAACCGCTTTCTCTAGAAACTTTTCAGGCTACACAATGCTTGAAATTGCCATACAAAGAAGATTTAAAAAATTGAAGATTTCATACAAAGGTGTACACTACATAGGACAACTGGCTCTAACAAGGACATATAGAAAGGTGTACAACTAAAGGCCAGATGTACAACTAAACAAGAGGATAAGTACATGAGAGTCTCCAGTTTGAGAAATAGATGTCTCACATGTCCTCAGCTGACAGCTTCATTCAATTCTACCTACTCAACACCAGTTTCATGTACAACAGTAAGATAAGTCTCACGGGTGCAGTTCTTATGGGAAGAATTCCAAGAAAAAGCAACTTTTGAAACAGGAAAAAAAAAAATGTTAGAGTGGGCAAAGAAACAGAGACATTGGACAACAGATAATTGGAAAAGAGTGTTATGAACCCCATTGAGCTTTTGTGGGATCAGCTAGACTGTAAAGTGTGTGAGAAGTGCCCGACAAGACAGCATGTGGAAGATCTTTTGATAAGAACATTTTGAAGTAGTTTAAGAAGTTCTGAAATTATATAATAGAAATTTTTCAAGTTATTAATGTCCTGACTATACATTGTGATCAGCTGAATGTCACTTTGGTGAATAAAAGTACCAATTTCTTTCCATAAGAGCAAATTCTGTACATTATTCCACATTTTTTGGCTACCAGTGAAAGTTATTGTCATGCTGATTATTTCAACCCACTGAATTGCTGTCTTCACTTTCCCTCAGTTTTATTTCTTGGAAAATGGATGAAGTTTTGGCTTTGTAGATAGATATTTAGTAGGTATCATTACACCTTTAATGTAAGGGCAGTCGAGAGAGTAAGTACCAATTTTCAGGAAGTAACCATTTTAAAAGTTGTATCAATATCTGTTTTTTTTTTTTCATAATTGTGTAGCTTTTGTAGCAATGTTACAAAACTCTACAATTGTTACATTCCTTTGCACACGCAACACTAATCAAAAGACCCACATAGCACATGTACATCTTTGAGATGTCCGTTTAAGAACGTTTCATCTGGAAACCATTGCATACTAATTAACATCTGGTAAACACCTTAAAAAGCTCAGATTTACAAACATACCGCTCACCTACCATCCTTTCTCGTACAGTGTTGGGAAGTTAAAATAATTTGTTTAGTTTTGTAATTGAATACATTTTTTGGGATGGTTGATGTAAATGTTTAAATAAATGATTCCCCAGTTCAATTTAAGTAATGTGGCTTCTTTTTTGAAGCAAAATATGTATCACTATGTTTTCAGCAGATTTATATAAAATATCATGTTTTTTTTTTCATTTTATTGTATTTTGTATATGCTTAACATCAGTGAGATTTTGTGCCACACAATATAGTTCTGAATCACAACACTTTTAAAGACAAAAGTAATAAAGATTGTTTTAAATATACAGGATAGGAGTAACTAAGATGATATTACAAATATAATTTAATTCATAGTTAATATAACTAAAAGCATATTTACATAGACTAAACTAAATAACTTAATTTTAAAGATATATTATTTTATTCTGTAAGCAGAACTTTTGATTTCAGAATTAAATAATATAATCTGATAGTTATTTAAAAAGACTTTATTCCTTAAATATTTTCAAGGAAGTTTGCCACTAGTTGCCTGTGATGTTGCAAACTACTTGCACAAAAGGTAGCTTGACTGTAGTTCTAGCTTGTAGAAGCTTGGGAAGATACATTTTCAAAGTAGCTTCTTAAACACTGTACCGTACTCTCCATTACAAGTATGTCCTAACACCAATAGGGGGTGCTCTTTCTATTACTGTCACACATGCCACAAGTTTGCCCTTAATGCAGGCAGGACAGGTGGCTAGCCTTGACATATACGTTCTTACCTAAACCAGAAGATACAGACCTAAAAACCTGTTAACTTAACCAAAAATCTGTAATACTGCATGAGAAACTATAGGATAATGACCTCAGATTAGAAGTAACAGAAACCATGACCAAAACCAGAGAGGTAGATCTCACCCAGCATGATCCTTAAGCACCCAGCCTCCCCAACACTATACCTTCTTCTGCTTAAACTACTTAAGTCATGATTAATTTCACAGCTTGTTACCATGTCCCTGGGGCAGAACTGACATTGTAGAAATGTTATATTGTGCTACAATTAAGGGGAGGACAGAAATAGGATGGAATGAGTAATTTAATAGATCATTGACAGCAGAAAATGAGCATCCAATTTATATAACCTCATAAAAACTCTCTCTGGCTAATATCAGAGATGATTTGCTTGAGAGCCACCAATCATCATCTGAGTATTCATCATAATGACTAGGGCAGTACAGCACATAAATGGTTGCACAACCTTGATGCTTAACATCACTAAACAAACAAATGAAAGACAGACAGACAGACAGACAGACAGACAGACAGACAGACAGACAGACAGACAGACAGATAGATAGATAGATAGATAGATAGATAGATAGATAGATAGATAGATAGATAGATAGATAGATAGATAGTAAAGTTCATTCAAACGGAAGAGTATTTTATGCATTATGATAGTACACTATCACATTTAGCCCACACATTCTCACTACCACAGTGTTGTAGGTACTGTAATCAATATGTGTACTAAGACTTTCCGTAGGTAAGTGTCTTTTACCACTGTTTCCCACCGCACTACTGGACAACCAACGGTACACAAGATTAGCTATTCGATGTGGGCGACATCTGAATTGTTTGTATACATAAAACCAATATACACAGCACATTGTTTTAGACGTGGGATTTCTGGTGGACAGTGACTCATGAGTTGACCTTTTCAGCATGATGTGGAACTATGAAACAACAGTGTCAACATGGGTTAAACTCTGCCAGAACGCTAATGACATAGTCTGCCGTATATATACTGTTAAACATAAATTATTTGCCTGTTGGACATTCCAATTATTTTGAAAAGCCTTTTTGCATCAGTTTCTGTTTTACACATGGAATGGCAAACTAGCACACTGAAGTCCATACAATTTCATCAAACATCTGTACTTTCCTGCACATAAATCTCTCTAACACAAAGCCCCTTTGTATCAAGCATATTAATTATTAACCACACAGATTTTTTTCTTCATCCTCAATATTTCAAATGCTATACTCCCTTTTATTTTACTGGTCTGTGCTCAGTGATTTTAATAAGAAAAAATACATGGAAGTCTGAACTCAGACTTATTACTCGGGATACTGCTAACATGCACAAGAAAATTACGCAAAAGAAAGACATTTATCAATACTTATCAATCAATAATGAAGCAAGTATATTTAACACTTTAATAAAGTCTAATTATTTATAGAAAAGTAGCATGTATGATTTTTTTATTATGCCTCCGTAATAAGTAATTTTCCTACAAACGGAGCAATTCAAGCTTGAAGTGCCGTCTCCATGTTTTTGCGAGTCTCAGTCAGCAGGGGACAGTAAGTGCAACTAAAGCTGTACAGACAACGCACAGCTGTACATACAACAAACAGTCAGCTGATCAAAGACAGTTGGATGAAGGGGTATCGAGCAGGGCTGGACTGGGAAGATAAATCGTCCCGTGATTTTACATGGCAACTGGTTCGCTGTCCTTTTCTGCATATTGCGGCGCCATGTTGTTGTCCGGCGGCTAATTTTAGCTTATCGCGGCCCATTTGGCCCATTTTACGGTCAACCCATTGGCCTGCTCGGTTCTCCTGATGTCCAGTCCACCACTGATCGGCCCCAAAGTGCATCGGCCCACCGGGAAAATGCCCAGTATGCCAGATTACCAGTCCAGCCCTGGTATTGAGTATTTTTTTTTAAGTTTTAAACTACATTTTATTTGGCACAGTGTCCTAAAAATGCACCGTTTATGGCTAGAAATGCTAGAAACCAGTAAAACGCGATGCAACTACAGTTAGAAGGGCCAAACATGTCCATCTAACACATGTGTACAGACACACAAAAATGTGTCCTGTAAAAACAGCCCATGTCTACCTCGGACAGATTGATTAACTCAATTGTAAATGGACACAGTGTACTGTTGGCCAGTGACAGGATTATGTTCAATGATATGGAAATAAACCAAACAATTTATTAACTTCTAAAGCCACTTTTTGTATTGTCTAATCAATACTTTAGTCTTCTGCCACAATAAAATGGTGTCTTTGAAGTACCTAAATTATTTTATTTATTTATCACATTAATTAATCAGCCCATCATGTAATTAAGTTGATTTAAAAATGTAATCGATTGACACACCTTTAAAGAAGACTGATAAAAATGCCTTGATCAGTTTATATGTGTGAAAGAAAAACAGATCAGTTTCCAGTATGGGGTTAATAGTAGATCTTGTGAGCTTTTCTGCTGATAGAGTCTCACAGATCTGAGAGCCATCAGTAGTAATATATAAAAGACAAACCTTGACTTTATACTTCGAGGGTTGCGTATGTGTGGATTCAGGCGTAAGAAAATTTATTCCGACAGAAATAAGGCATACCATCAACTTTCTTTGCAAAACTCTGGGCTGTCACAGCTACATTCAAAATACACCATATCTTCTCCCGTTTTCCGCCCTTTAACTGTCTAGATCAGAGCCCTTTCGGTACGTATAGGTTCGTTTTTCAACTCAGCTCTGTAACTGGTGTGGAATGTGAGCCTAAGGTGCATGCTGGTCTTCCTGTTATCAAGAAGCTCTTCCATGTCAAATTGCCTCAACTCAAAAGATAATGATGATTGCGACTTTGCTTGCATGTAGAATGCAAGCCCTTTCATTTTTGTACTTTGCAATATGTAGATCTTCCATTTCTTCATGACTCACTCCTGCAATATGTGCTTGACATTTATTTGATTTATAATTGAATATTACTGTTTTTGCTGATTCCTCCTCTTCATATCCTCTCTGCCCAAAGGTCAACACCTACAAGGAAACAACTGCATTTATAAAAACATCACAATTTGAATTGTCATCCTTGGACACCTAAACTGAAGTGTTTGATTTTTGATTCTGCTGATTCAGACCAATTAAGTCTGCACTGAGTTTGTTTTGATGTTCAGATCTCTTAATGTTGCTGTCTCTGAGGTGTTAAAGATTTTTAATAGACAAGATAAACACTCTTTCACACCCTGTCAGACAGCCTGCCAGACAAGTCTCTATGAAAGCACATTACGCCTCACATGCTATGTTGCTTTTATCATATTTAGGGTTATTATGCCCAGGGTCGCAACACATTCGATATACTATAAAGTTTCGTTATGCTTCTTTTTAATGTTACATCTCACAGTCATCTCTTGCTCTTTATGTTTTGTCTAAGTTTTAGGTGAGTCAGTCTATGTTTGTCTGTATTAATCACTCACCCTTTTTTAAACATCAAAACACCACTATGGAGATGCATCTAAGGTGAGTAACAGCAAGTAATGGCATGCATTTAAAAATTAAAAGAAGAAAAATTCACAGGAGAACATGAAATAAAGGAGGTCATTTGAAGTGTCTGTCTAACTTCTGTGGAAAGAGAAAGGTCTCGGTTAGAGAAAACCTGTCAACGCATCATCATTCAGCATTACTTCTGAGGATCTTTTACAGTTCTTACAATATTTTATGTTTAAATGAGAGCAGTGTAAAGCAAAAATAAAATAAAAAAATACCTACCAACTCAATTTGAACAACCCCTTAACCCAAAGTAATACATTTTGTCATGTAACTCATCCCACATGGTTTGTGCTATAGTTCTGAGGTGAAATAATTACTGTGTGGAGCTAAAAATAAGTTAAACGTTACTCCCAAACTACGTTTTTTAAGGTTAATTCTCTATCAATTTGTAAAATTAATTAATAAAGCCTACCTCCCTATAAACCTTATATCTAAACCTAAAAGATGTGAGATTAAAAACACAGTATTTTATCTTTAATAAGCTTTAATTTAAAAAAAAAGAAACCAAGTCATTTTGTGGCGTTCCTATAACACTTTCTCTTCACATGTTGATCCGCATGCTCTTCAGGACTTGTACCTCAGTCTTTTGCATTGCTAGTGCAACAATCTATCCGTTGAGCTACTGTGGCAATTTGTTTGCAGTCAAACAATCTTGTAAATGTACGTAGTTGGTTTTGCAAAGTAAACATTAAAATATATCGCCTTACAAGTCATGCACTATAGTAAAAGTGTTTTTGTGTCATACGGTAGCATTGTGTGAGGAATAGTATTTATGAACTGAAAATCTGCTGTTTTTCTCGAGATTTGTGTGAAAGTGAATAACAGACTATTTATCAGAGATGCGCCACTTCTATTAAAATGAATGGGAGAAAATTGGAACACCCAACCAAGAAGCTCTAGCACTCAGTGCTCAATGGATGTAAGTCACGTCAAGTTTTACATCTGTATAGCATTTGTATAGCACTGTTCACAACAGTTGTTGTTTCAAAGCAGCTGTGCATGAAATTATGCTATAACAGAAAATGAATGAATATAATGCCAATATTAGTTATTTATATTTAGAAATATTAGTGGTTAAGTTTAGTAAACTAAGTAAGTGTTGTGGGTCAATGATTAAACAAAACGATTTTATATTAACTATAACTTTTAGTGTTAAAATCCTTGAAGTCATCCCGAAATAACAAATGTAGATTAATACACGTAGATGCATTGTCCTTAAATTTTGACAGATGAATGCTTTTGTTAGTGGTTAATTAATTTGCTATGTAGTTTAAGAGAGTGTTGTCCCTCCTTTAACCAAGTTGATATTGATATAATTTAGTAAGAGGCATCGCAATCTGGCTGGAAGCTTATGGTAGGCAATTTTGGTGAACTCCATTCTGAACCCATGCGATAGTGGTTCATGAAGAATCCCATGTCTTTGAGTTTGCATCAATTCATCCTCTGTCTTAGTAGACTGTAGTGAAATCTGGCTGGCACATGCTGCAGTTGGTCATCATCACTCAGAGGCACAGTGGAAATCAGACATCGGGCAGGACAGGACATGGATTTGGCAGGCTCTGGTAATCTCGGGATATAATCAAGAGGTTTAGACAGGGAAAGAAATAGAATAAAATTTGCATAGATGCCATTCAATTTAAAGCAGGTTTAAAGAATAAGAGAAGTGTTTTGGTTCCGGCAGACCTAACTAAAGAAGCATAGCTATGGATTGAGTAATAAATTAGGTGTATGCAGATAAGAAGTCCCACCTTATAGGTAAAAGAGCCAATCAACTTTTAGACACAGACATCACCTGTCAATCATCTCGAGAACGTGCATGCGCATTAGCTATATACATTTTTAAAAATGAGGAAAAACTAAGTACGGTCATAAAAATGAATTTGTGTATGGAACTACTTTCATACGCTATGGATCAGAATCTGCCATTGCTAGTTCAAAACAAATGAACATCACTTTAGTTCAAAAACATCACTTTAGAATTTCTATTATCACAGCTTGGGCTGTTTCTAACATGTTATTGGAGAAACAAAGATGTGTGTGTGTGTGTGTGTGTGTGTGTGTGTGTGTGTGTGAGAGAGAGAGAGAGAGAGAGAGAGAGAGAGAGAGAGAGAGATGGAGCATGTGCAATCAACTTTTGATGACACTTTAGTCAGACAGTTAAATGATGAATCTCGATTTCTGCTGAAGTACACAGATGGAAACAGAGATGTTCATGTTCCTTGAAATTACGATTTCAGAAAACAGTAAATCGTTGAATTACTTACTGTATTTTGGTAATGATTGAACCTGCAACCATAGTTGGCTTGCCTATGATGTACCCCAGCTAACCAACACTTAGAACCATAAACCAGCCTAAATCTCCATGGTAATTGATGCCATTCTAAGCAGTGCAGGCAAGCACCACTCACATTTTCTTCAGAAAAAAATAAAAAAAATAATAATAAATTCTAGATCATGTAATTTCTCCATGTTGTCCAGTAAGACCTGAGTGGTAGTGACTTGCACTGCCAGCAGTGGCAGTGTGTGTGTGTGTGTGTGTGTGTGTGTGTGTGTGTGTGTGTGTGTGTGTGTGTGTGTGTGTGTGTGTGTGTGTGTGTGTGTGTGTGTGTGTGTGTGTGTTTGCGTAAGCCTAAAACTAGCCGGTCAGCTTGGTAAACACTGACATGTCCTCATTCCAGCTGCTCTCTTTCCCCTTGGCATCACTGTCTCCTGCTTTGAGATGGGAACCATGGTCAGGTGTCATCAGAATTACAGCAGCCATATTGAACAGCTCTTGCCCAGAGCAGCAGGTACACTTCACCTGAGCCGAGGTGGCCTTACGACCTGCAGCCAAACTTAAGCTTGCTTGTGTCACAACTGATGCAAGAAAGAGTGACTGGTACCTTTTTGGGTGGAGAGAGTCTGCAATGCATGTGTTTGGTAGAAAATAATTAAATTCAACTTAAGTCAAATTTATTTTTAAAGCACATTTTAAAACAACAACAGTTGAACCAAAGTGCTGTACAAAATAAATAAATGAGTAACATAGTATAAACAAATATCTAAAACAATCAAGTTTTATATAAAATGACCCTAGATATTTTTAAAAATGGAATACAGAGAATTCTTAAAATTAGACAAGGATGGTGCCAACCTCACGTGAGCAGGGAGAGTGTTCCAAAGCTTGATGGCAACAACAAAGAATGCCCGATCTCCCTTGGACTTGCAATGATGCTGGGGAACAGATAGAAAAAGATGGTTACAAGATCTCAGCGTTCTAGGAGGTGAGTATGTGTGCAAAAGTTTACAAATGTATTGTGGAGCAAGACCAGTCAGGGCTTTGTAGACATAGATCAAAATGTTTAAATAAATTCTATACCTGAGCCAGTGCAGGGAAGCCAGTAAAGGAGTAATGTGCTCAGTTTTCCTAGTCCCTATTAAAAATCTAGCTGCAGCATTTTGGACCATCTGCAGTCGAGAAAGGGATGACTGAGGCAAACCAACATACAGGGAATTACAATAGTCCAGCCGTGAGTTAACAGTAGCATGGACTACAGTTTCAAGATCTTTACTAGTAAGAAAATTTTTCAACTTTGCAATTGATCTTAACTGGAAAAAACTTAGCAGAAAATCATCCGCCATCCAAGATCTAATTTCCTCAAAACACTTTAAAATAGATTCAGCAGAGCAGCTACTACCAGGTCTGACTGGTAAATAAAATTGGGAGTCGTCAGCATAGCAGTGATGGGAGATATTGAACTTCTGAAAAATGGTGTGTGGTGGAAGCATATAAAGAGTGAACAATGATGGTCCCAGAATAGAGCCCTGGGGCACACCACACGATAGAGGGGGTGTTGAAGAGGAACAATTTCCTATATGCACAGAGAAACTCCTCTCTCTAAGATTGGAGGCAAACCACTGTAGAGCCAGACCCTGAATACCAGCCATACACTCCAGCCTATTTTAAAAGTATTGTATGATCAATAGCGTCAAATGCTGAGCTCAGATCCAATTAAACTAACACTGCACATGATCCAGAATCAAGACTGAGCAAAATATCATTTGTGACCTTCAAGAGAGCAGATTCTGTGCTATAAAACTTTCTGAAGCCAGACTGATACTTATCCAAGATGTTAAAGGAGTTCAAATATGAGTTTAGCTGAGAGTAAACAACTTTCTCCAGCAGCTTAGAAATGAACGGCAACTTGGAGATGGGCCTATAATTGGTATATACAGTAGGATCAAGATGTGTTTTTTTTTTAGCAACGGCTGCACAGTTGCATGTTCAGAATTAGCTGTAACTACACCACTAGCTAGTGAGCTATTGATAATAGCAGACACATCAGAGCTCAATGTAGCAAAAACATCTTTGAACAAATGTGGAGGAAGAACATCAGCCATTAGAACACTTCATCATAGACAGAAAATCAACAAGGTGGGCTGAGGAGACTAGCTGAAAGCATGTTAAAGAGCCAAGAGGCTGCGCTACCAGTGGTAAATAACAATTTGAGGGCTTAAAGGAATAGTTCACCCAAAAATTTCAATTTGCTAATAATTTACTCACAATCAAGCCATCCAAGATGTATCTGAGTTTTTTTCTTCATCAAACCAGAATTTAAGATTTTTAGGATTTCATTTCAGGCCTCCTCATTTAAACAATGCAAGTGAATGTATAAAATTTTTTTGATGGTCCAAAATGCATAATTAGGGTGCATCAAAATAATCCACACCAGTCGACAAATAAAGTTCTTCTTAACCAAAACAATTGATTATTTTTAGATACAAATCAATACTGATATAATGATATCCAGGTTCAGCGCGATAAGCCAGAGCTTCAATCGCTCATGATCATGTATACGCAATCGATGAAGTATTTTTCCAGCCGTGCATTTTATTTGGGGTTTCTGAAGGTTGAAGCATCCAGGATACACACTCATTTACATTTACATTTATTCATTTGGCAGACGCTTTTATCCAAAGCGACTTACAAATGAGGAAAACATAAGCGAAACGTCTTAAGGAGACAGTGGTACAAAAAGTGCCATACTACAAAGTTTCACTATCATCAGAATAGTATACAAAACAGATTTAAGTGCAACAAGAATTGTAAATATATATATATATATATATATATATATATATATATATATATATATATATTTTTTTTTTTATTTTATTTATTTTTTTTTTTTTTGTGACCGGTTAAGTGCTTTTGGAAAAGATGTGTTTTTAGCCATTTTTTGAAGATAGAGAGTGAGTCAGCTTCACGGATTGAGTTGGGAAGGTCATTCCACCACCGTGGTATGATGAAACCTAAAGTCCGGGAAAGTGTTTTGGTGCCTCTTTGTTTTGGTACGACAAGGCGACGTTCCTTAGCCGACCGCAGGCTTCTGGTGGGAACGTAGCTCTGCATAAATGTTTTTAGGTATGCTGGAGCAGACCCAGTGACTGTTTTGTATGCCAGCATCAGGGCCTTGAATTTAGTATGTGCATGAACCGGCAGCCAGTGGAGAGAGACAAAGAGTGGTGTAACGTGCTCTCTTAGGTTCATTAAAGACCAGACATGCTGCTGAATTCTGGATCATTTGGAGAGGTCTAATAGCACATGCAGGAAGGCCTGCAATGAGAGACTTACAGTAGTCCAGTCTAGTTATGACAAGGGACTGAACGAGCAGTTGTGTGGCATGTACAGAGAGGAAGGGTCTTATTTTCCTGATATTGTAGACTGTAAATCTACATGATCTTGCAGTCTTTGAGATGTGGTCTGTGAAATTTAACTCATCATCAATGGTTACCCCTAGATTTCTGACCGTTTTGGAAGGCGAAACTGTAGTTGGACCCAGCTGCACGGTGATGTTGTGACCATTTTGAACACACCAAATGACCATTTTTAACAATACACTTATACAAAGACAATTCTACTTTTGTACCGCACTCCTTCTCTTGTAAACAATGACATGCTTCCTGCGTCCTCCACCACATGACGCATGACCTTACAACGAGCTTACGCCATCCCTCTCATGAGCATGCACAGAGATGTACAGAAGATGTACAGAAGCAAACATTTGCAGTTAAACTGTGTTTAACAGGAGCAACAACATCTAAAGCAGAAGAACATGATTTAGCTTCTCAGTATCCAACCCTATAAGAGAAGAGTAAGAAAAATGGCCTGGTAGTAATCTCCAAATTGACTGGCAGTGGATGAGTGGATGAGTGAATGGCCCGAGAGAAATTTACAGATCATGAGATCTGTGCATACAGAGTCAAATACAATAGAGAAGTGATCAGAAATACCAACATCAATGTTGGTTACAGGAAATCCATAGGATAAACCAGATCAAGTGTGTAACCCAGATTATGAGTGGGACCAGACACTGATTGCATAAAATTAAAAGATTCTAAAAGGCAGACAAACTCCTTCACCAGAGGTATGTAAGTGGTGTAAGAGTGGTGTAAGAGGTGGACATTAAAGTCAGAATCAAGTCCTTGTTAACCTTAGGAGGTCTGTACACAAGAGCACTTAGCACAGTCCCAATAATGCCAATCTTTAATAACTGCACCTCAAAACTTGAGAACATGTCCGTTGGTAGCAATTTGCATCTAACATTTTTTTTTAAATAGTGCAAACACCACCACCATGTCCAGAGCTCCTAGGACAACTAAAAATGCACAGTCCAGATGAGAAAGTTCACCAAGAGATATGAAGTGCCATGGCTGAGCCAAGTCTCTGTCACAAATAAATAATCCAAAGAGTGCGATGTGAAAAAGTCATTTAAAACATAGGATTTATTCGATATTGATCTTGCATTGATTAGGACCATCTTGATAGTAATAGGCTCTGAGATCATAGTAGGATTTACAGTAGAGCATTTCAGCAAACGGAGATTATTCTGGATTAACACCCCGTTTCTGCACAACCCAAGCGGGAGGATGGCAAAATGTGGACCACTTCGCCGGTATGTGGGGACTCCCAGAGGGGACAGCTGACACCAGTTTGCACAGACGATGAGATCCTTGGTGAACATACCGTGGCCGCTGTGTAATTCCCAAGGCGGCACAATGACTGAAGATTCCATCAGAGAGAGGATATGAGGAATTCAGACAATGCAACTCCAGTTATAAAAAATAAAAACCATGTTGGAAACAGGACCAGAGTCTGAGATCATACCAGAAGGATTAAAGGCTGAAATGTGAAGCCTACAACTTAATGAAAGCATTTAGATTAATTATTCTGTTAAAACATTTTTATTATTTGAGTTGTACATTTGTTTAAATCATTTCAACAGTCATTTTAGGGTTAACAGCCTCATGGCAACTAATTTGAAAAATTGACTATAACTTTACACATCTAAAATCATGTTAACATGCATGTTGTTTGCATCTTGTGGCTATATTGTGAAACAGTATACAGTATTTTAACATGTACTGATTGGCCCCATTCATTTTCATTGTAAGTGCCTCACTGTAACCCAGATTTTTTATTTTTGCAAAGAAAAGGAGGGACGAGTCGAAAGTTATTTTTGTGCCAATCAACGTTATTCCACAAATCCTGTCGATTGAGCTTAACTTGAATTGAACCCAGAATATTCCTTTTAAAAAGAGGTTGGGGACTTTGCCAACACTCCGCTCTTTTAAAGCCTCTTTATTTCATGCTACTGAAGCAGCTCTTCTTTGGTCCCTAGAGCAACCGAAAGGATGCAGATTCTTCATTTAAAGACATTCAACTTGTTAGCTAATATATTCAGGACAAATGCACTAATGGATTAACATTAGTCCAGGCAATGTGCAGTGATATCCAATGGCTATTGGGACACCTAACCCTAGAATGCATACAGTATGTGGGTCATAAAAGATTCAGGTAAAACCTAAATGCTTATTCTTTTTAAAACTACTTTTCTTTCCAAGGACAATTAACTTAAAATTTGTAAACAAAGTTTTTTTTAACAATAATTTTTTTATAAATTGTTTTAAGTGATTTTTTGTATTAACTTATGTGCTCTATATTGCTTATGGTCATATATTTCTATCTCACTCTATGTAGCTTTATTTGATGTTTTGAGTTGAGAGGCATACTGAATAAATAAAAGTTACAAATTACAGGTACAAAAACAATTATAAGTGGTCCAGGAGCTATTGTCATTGTGCACTAGTGAACTACAGTAGGCAAATAACTTTAGGTTGTTACTGTATATGGGGACTATCCCTGTAATGAATATAATGTCATGCAATTTGGATAAAAGCATCTGCTGATGAAAATGATGCAAATTCTCTTATATTTTAAATAAGAATAAAGTAAATGTTTATAAAGTCAGTTCACATGGACAAAGACACTTTAATTGAGGAATACCGGAGTGGCAGATCAAAAGACCACTTCATGTAAAAACTACAGTCAAAAAGTAGGCAGAATTGCCATTTTTTTTTTACCCACATATGCATTCTAGAGTCAAGCCACATTTAAAAATGTATCAATGGCTTTCACGTTATAAGTGGTATTTTTTTTTTTTAAAGAAACATAGCACAAGCACATATTTCAAGTAAAACATTTCACCAAAAAATTGTTGGTCTTTATTGTAAATCAATTGATTTGTCAGCTGCCAAGGTTACTATTTTTTTCTCTGTAGCTGGCCAAGCGCAGTATTTGGGCAAATTAAACACTTCTCAAGTCGTCCTTAAGCGCTTGCATTACCAAGTGTACATTCAAAGTCTGTTTTCAGCACCACAGTGGAAACAAAATCAGCAAACGTGCCGGCTGACCAGGATCGGCACAGAATAGGATGGTTGAAAATTCCCTGATGGTGGAAAAGAGGCTATAATGGAACATGTCAATCGTTAATGTGATGAACTACAATCTTCTTAAAAGTTTTTAAAATGGTTTAAGTACTTTACGGTCATTGTTTATACAAAGTCCAAGGTGGGATGACATGCTAGGTTCCTGAGCTTTAATGGGCGATCATGAGGATATCCTGAAGAGAGGTAAGTGGTTAACGAGTTGTGGAAAAGTACCTTATGATGGAACACAAGCTGTTGGAAAGTCTCTTTCCTCTGCCTGGTCTATGATATGAGGGTGTGCTCCACTGTTACTTCCTGATTGTGTGAAAGCCATATCCTTATTGGCCATGATAAAGATGCACACACGTGCACACACACACACACACACACACACACACACACACACACACACACACACACACACTTCTTTCTTTCAGTTTCACTCAGGCTCTGCAAACCTTTCTTCCTTCACTTGGAGACGTCACTTGGTTTGCTCCCTAATGTCTGAAGAGTTGGTGAAAGTACTTCAGTCACAAGGACTTTATTATAGTTCCTATGAAGGCAAGATGACTGAACTGCTCTTTCTATTTTAATAAAGATATAAATACATTGACATAATATTCATTTTCTAACTGCTAAAACTATATTTAAAAAAATTAAGCTTTTTTATGCTATGACTACTATTCACTATACAGTATGATCCCATGCACTAATCAACAACCTATTCACTAAAGGAAAACCAGCAATTTTACCTTAATTATGATGTAATGTTCACAGAAAGACATGATGACTTTGGCTAATTCCCATAATTGTTTTCCAAAAGCTACATGCAGTCTATTGCCATGGTCCAGAGTTAACTTTTGGATTTTTTTCCCGCAAACCTGGCAATCACAGATGAATTGAGCAAATTTACCAGTCAGTCATAAATATTTGTTGAAATATGATACCACCAGAGGTATGACACCACCAGAAAACTGTATTTTGCAACCTCATGGAATCATGTTCCTATACATTTTTGCACTTTTACTATAATGCATTACTTGTAAGCTGATACATTTTAACTTTGCATTAAAACCAACTACATTTACAAGCTTGTTTGAGTGCAATCAAACTGCTGAGCCGAAAGTGTCACAGAAGCAAATCACAACAGTGAGGTTGCAATTGCGTTTTTTTATCTCACATTTGCTTCTTGTGACACTGTAAGTCAGGTTTAGGTTTAAGGTTTAGGGTAGGGAGGTAGGTAGGTTTTGCTGATTTAAAACATGATAGAGAATTAACATTAAAACCCTCATCTGTTTGGGAGAAAACTTAAAGGAGTTTCCGTGGTCAATACAAGTTAAGCTTAATCGACTTTTTTTGTGGCATTTTGTCGATTACCGCAAAAACATGTTTTTTTTTTTTTATTGTCATTTTACAGTCATTTTAGGGTTTGTTGACATTACATCATCATGGAAACAAAGTTGTAAAACTGGCTGTAACATTAAAAAGAAAGGTTTAGTAAGTAATTTTATTACACTAAAGTCATGTTAACATTGTTGTTAACAACATTGTTTAAGTCTTGTGGCTAAATTTTTGAAACAGTGAGTTTTTTAACATTTACGGTTTGGCACATACACTTCCATTGTAAGTGCTTTACTGGAACACATATCTTTGCTTTAATTTTTCATCATGCCATAAAAGCTGTCGATTGAGCTTAACTCTTATTGAACCCGGAGTATTCCTTTAAATCACTTTTAGCACTACTCAGTGGACATTTCACCTCAAAAGTGCTGTGACACTTGTAATGTACCATGTTACATCATTTTGCTAAATTGTTGTATTGTCCTTGTGTCAAAGATATTATTTAGCTGATGTTGGCTCACACAAGTTGGCTCACGTAAGATTCAGAAACCCTTGTTATTAATGACACCTGTGGCCGTTAAGTGAACTGCAGCCAGCTAACTGTTGCTCATGCATGGTGCACACACTCCATAGGGACGTGATCGAGCATCGGCCAAAACAATGACGTAACATACAAAGAGGTTGAACGTGATTCACCAACATCATGCTGACAGATGAGGTAGAATAATTAAAATTACACATTTATGATTGTTTTACTACAAACTTTGAGACTAAACTAAAACTACTTATTAGCTAACATAGCACACTGATACACACATACATATGAGTCGGCTGCTAATCGCAGGGTTTGTGGTTCGATTCCCGGCTGCCACGACTCCACATGCCGAAGTGTCCTTGAGCAAGACACTGAACCCCAAGTTGCTCCCAATGTCAGGCTAGAACCTTGCATGGCAGTTCTGCCGCCATTGGTGTATGAGTGTGTGTGTGAATGGGTGATTGGGACACAGTGTAAAGTGCTTTGGAAACCTCTAAGACCATTTACCATTTACCATACAGCTACATAGTACCGAACTATACCAGACAGTTTACAGTTGCAGTGCACTGTTATGTTGCACTATTGTATGTTTTGTATGTCATATGTTGTACTACGATCAAGAAACCAGCATATTTGCTTAAATTTATCCTGTATATCTGACTTTTAGTATAAAGAGAAGATCGTTGAAATTATTTGAAAGTTAAGATGTAAGGTAGTTTGCAATTCGTCAGCCTTAGCAGGGAAGATCAAGTTAGCTAAAATACACACATCAATCCTTATGGCACTCTCTCACATGCTTTGCAGTTATGTAAGCTTACCTGTCCAATAAGAAGAACGCCAATTCAGGGTCGGTTTTGATCCCCAAAACCGAACAAAGGTCCCTCCAGGAATCAAATGCCCTGCCGATGTTCACTCTAGAGTTCACTCATTATCACGTTCCTGCTTAGCCAGATGGGATTCAGTAGATACATTTTTATTTATTTATTTTTGCTTACTCGTTACATTATTGCATAATGGTTACTCCAGTTTGTGTAGGAGTAGGTGTTGTGCTGGGAGCTGATTCCATCGCTAAAATAACATTACCTAGTGTTGCAGTTTGTTGTGGCTGCTGAATAGCGGATGAGAATCTATTACTGAGGCACAAATGTCACATTTTTGGATTTTCCAGGCAAAACCGACCCGCTCCCTAAAAATTGTGACATCCTTTCTTTAGTAAACTATTTAACCAGTTCTCGCCTCCTCCTTTCCATTGAACTGCTTTACACATGTATTCAGAGGTGACACATTCTGTGAGGTTATGAAACTGCATGGCATATGATTGAGGCTTATTGAGTGCTTTATGTATTGAGAAGAAAAAAATACAGTTATTGCATTACACTCCAGTCTTTAGCAATTTGTAAATGTTATCCTTCTGGCTAAGGGAGATGTATTTCATAAATCTAACTCACTGAAACCATTCAAACATCTGCCTTGTGGTGAATGGATTGATTTTGGCCTATGACTTCTAAAAGGGAGTGTCCTTTTTAAACCTCATTAATAAAACAAGCACAGAGTTGAGTTTTGTTTTTGACAAAAAATTGAAAAAATTGTTTTTACTTCCTGTTATCTGATTTTCCACGCCTCTGTCTTGTCCTTTTTGTCTTCTCAGCTGCAGCGTCACTGCGCATGTGGTTTTCCTCTCCTCGCGACACACAGGAAATGTTGCAGCAAAAACAAATTCAGTCACCTTTTCCATTCTGTTCTGAAGCCACAGTGTCTAAATATAGGGGCTTCAAAAGACGAAAATAAACAGTTTAAACAATGATGTTTGGGTGTTTTTAACCACTGAGATTGGTGTAAAACATGCCTTTTATTTATTTGTGGTTAGTTATTCTGATCACTCTCAGAACTGGAGTTTTACATATCCGCATAATAGGTGCTTCATAGTAGTTTAACCCTAGAAGAACTAGGGTTATTGATTGGGTATTGAAAATCATGGGAAACGAAATGGGAATTATTGAGTGGCTTGAACCATGAATACTAAGACAAATGTTTAATTCGTTGAAAAGCTTGTCCATATATGTAATTTTACTGTATGTACATTAAGGGTGTGTGTGGATGCAAGTGTGGATAGATCAGCTTTTGACAACATAATACGCACATGATTGACATCAATTTGAAGAATACACTTGTTTGAAACATGAAGTACTATCAAAATGTAATTTTTAAATCTAACAAAAAAATTATAAGTAAAAAAAATTAATTCAATGTAAATCAGTAAAAATCATTGGAAATTCTCCACCATGTAATTATTTTTTTTAATTATTTATTTGTTAGATTTAAAGATGACATTTTGATAGTACTTCATGTTTCAAACAAGGGTATTCTTCAAATTAATGTCAATCAACAGCAGGTTCCTACTGTGACAACTTACCTGATATACAGTCCTGTGGTAACACTCTAATATAGGGTGCAAAAGGACAATGTGTCTTAAATTTACTTCCAGGATAATAATGTTGGAATTTTCAATATTATTTTTGTAGCCAAGACTGAGGTGTGTGCCTAAACAAAAATTTACTCAAAATAAACCATATCCAGCAAAATAGGTGTCCGCATAAAAAGTAGTTAATACAGTGTGATTAACAAAATTTTAAATAATATTATAACTGTATGTTTTTCTGCTATAACACTAGACCCCTTTGTTATCAAGCTATTTATAGACATGTTTAGCTTGTCTAGTTGAAGCGTTCCAGAGTGGACGTTTGTAACAGGAGGCCGTGGTTGAGCCACATTCACTCAAAAAAAGAAAAAGAAAAAAGACTCCTAATGTTTTTCACTGAGGTATACATGGGTATATATTTACATATCTGTATTTCCCTTTAAACGAGGAACAAAAGGGACCCATATCTCACATATATTTTTCCCATCCCTCTTTCATCTTTTTCCTCTTCCTTCCCTTTCAACTGTTGTCTATAAATGGATGAAGGCCATTGGGTCAGCAGAGCCTTTAAGAAAGTGGATTAGACCTTATTGTGTGTGAGTAAAGAAAGCAAAATCACTCTATAAATAGCCAGATTTACACTCGTCTATTTGTGACTCTAGCAGCATGTGGAATGCATTCATGAAACTGGCTGGGGTCACCATGTTACTCTGGTGACACAATGAGAATTTGAAGGTAATTTCAGTACATACTGAAAGACACTTTCAACAAGTGTTGCATCTCATTATTATTATAATTTTTTTTTAAGGAATAGTTGTTTACTCAATGCCGTTCCAAACCTGTCCAATTTTCATTCTTCCCTGGAATGTAGAGGGGGATATATTGCAAAATATTTAGCATACAACAAAAGCATATATTTACATGGGGCTTCCAAGCTTAAAAAAAAAAAAAAGCACCTTTGTAATTCTTGTGATTTATGCACTATATTCTTCATATGATAGCTTTATGTAACTCGAAGAGCTAAACTTATCACCCTCTGTCGTAACTCACAAATATCATACACAGTCTTGAATATTCAAAATATGCATGTCGTAATTAGTTGAGAGATTTGCATAAACCAATACCATTTGAATCCATTGAGGGCCAGAATTTCAGTGACTTCTATAAATCTATAACTCAATTTCAGATGACAGGTTTTTTTATGTTTTTAAGTTAACTATTACTTTATAAATGATATTCTTTCAAATGTGTCTTCACTATTATTCAGACATTTTAAAGTCCAAGCTCACTTAGCAAGAAAAAGTAGCCAAAATGCAGCTTAGATTGTTTACTCTGCTATTACACTTGAGAGTCTCCTCACAAACGCATTGTGACAGTGTATCCATCATGTCAGGATATTACGTATCAATGAAAAATAACCTTAGTTAAAGTAGTCTCTAAACAGCCATTGCAATCTTGAGGCTTTCGCCTCACTGCTATAACACACAAATTCTATTAAATGCGCTTACAGAATTCAGGCAGTAAAACAGCAAACAGTGAAATCACTGGAGCCATTCGAGTTTTAATATGGGCTTAGATACTTACACCAGTTTCATATTTATAGTGGACTTAAAATTGTTATTGGTCTATGAGTCGAGTGTTTTATACTGATGTACTGTGTTACATTTCCTGTGCGCTTGTTTGACTGTAGCCCAAGCTGAGCTCTGCCATGTGGAGCTGGATTTCCCCTGGATTCACTCCAGTCTTCCCTCTCACCTCCCTCAGTCTTTTATTTTTTCTCTCATTCTTTCATCTGAGGATTCTTGTACATCTAAATCTTGACTACGTAAATGGCCAATTGGCCTTCTGAGTCAAAGTCTGTCATGTTTTATCCTCTTCAAAGCATGTATTAACCTCTGACCTTTCATATGAAGTGACTCACATTGCCATTCTGGGATACTAAGCTACATTTTACTAAGCAACTGTAAAACTATAACCATCACCACTTACCATGTAAGTTAGAGATACAGTTGTAAGATGCAGAAGTAGATATCTCATTTGTGATTTTTCTTTCATTAGGATGTTTTTTTTTGGGGGGCTCTAATAATAGTAAGACCAGGGAATTCTTTAAAATACGTTGGCGTTCCATGCAACTGTCATGCTACTTCACTGTGATTTACATAGAGTAGCATGGTATATATCAAAGTACCATAGTAATACCATCTAATAACCATTACTGTACCATGTAAGCAATAGAATACTTTTTTTGTTTGGTTCTGAAAATACAACATGGCCTTAAATGTTATTTAATTCTAAATATGTTTCTTGCCGAGAATTCTAAAAGCAGTGAAATCAAGCAAATGTATCATCAGCACATCCAAGATTTTTTTTAATAAACTTAATGCTCAACAAGCAAGCTTTTGTGGAATAATTTCTCAGGGTTTCAGAGAAAACTTTGTAGTTTCCATTTCAACTGAGCTCCAATTCCCAGCCATCATAAATCTTCTATCTCAGATTATTGCATAATCAGAGGGGGGAATATGATGCCAATAAAGAGCTGTGAGCCTGGCGGGATATTATTGGTGGGCGTTTATGCTTCAAGAATTATACAAGGATTTGCCGTATAATTCAGAGGGGGCTACAGGTCTGCTGGGGACGTTTATATTCACAACACAGTGAGCGACAGATATTGCCCTACTCTGATCTGTAATATAATAGTGGTTTAGAGCTCTAGGGCACAGAACGACAAGTCAGGAGTGTGCCGTATGTTGTATCTTCACATTTGTCCATGAGCGTGTGGAGCAAGTTTTTGGTGTTGATCTGAATTGCACTCAAAAGCAAATATACACTCATTGTACTGTGCTTGTTCAAGTATTTAAAAATAATCTTAAAGATTAATAGTTCACCAATAATTGAAAATGTTTTCATCACTTACTCACTCCTATGTTATTCCAAACCCACATGTCTTTCTTTCTTCTGAGGAATATTTTGCTGAATGTCCAAGCTACTCTTATACAGTAAAAAAGAGAATGTGGACTGCGGCTCTCAATCTTAAAAAAATTCCTCTCAAATCTTATTTGCGTTCTCACTCATTCAAATATGGCGCCTCAAAACACCATTCAAGACATTTGAGAACCATTGGCATTTGAATACATGATGTGTCTTGACACGTCAAATTTGAATGTAAATTTGAATGAGATTTAAGATTTTTTGGTGAATATCGATGTATGTCTTTAAAAACATGGAATATAGCGCATGGGTTATATTAACTACTTTTATAGTGCTTTTTTGTCATTTTTGGAACTCGACTGTCCCAGCCCCATTTAATTGAATGGAATTAAAAGCTGTATGAAAATTACGCAAAACATGTTCTCTTTTCCAGAGAAGAAATATACCATGGTATATGTCAAAGTACCATTGCATTACTACCTGATACCATCACTGAACCATGGTAGTGACAAAATCCCTTTTGTTAGATCCCCAAAATGCAACATGTTCTGAAATTGTTGTCTTTTCCACAGAAGAAAGGAAGTTATAGGTTTGCAACAAAATGTGGGTGTGTAAACAATGACAGAATTTTCATATTTTTGGGTGAATTATTCCTGTAACTTGTATATAGCATACAGCATATTTCAGTCTATGCTTCTGTCACCTGACGGTTTTTGGGATTTCAAAACTTTTAATTACAAGTCTTTCAGGCTTATTGAGAACCCTTCTGACATGAAGGACCAGAGAGCAGGCATACACTTGTTCTTCACCTCTCTACTGCAATCCAATCACAACCAGTCAGACGACTATTACACCTCTGTCACGTCACATTTTCCTCACTCTAAAGCTATTAATCACCTTGGCCTTTTCGTCACTGGGCTAATGCTATTTTATTAGCAACATTAGTTGGTTTAAATGCTTTCCATTGAAATCAACACATTTCTAAGCGATATAATGTTTCCTTTAAACACAATTGACAGAATTTCTGTTATCGCCATTTTATAAATATAATAAACACTTAAGTTTATGTGTTAAAGTTATTTTACCACTGGTAGGAGTGGTGGTGGTGTAGTGGGCTAAATAACTGTTAATCAGAAGGTCGCTGGTTCGATCCCCACAGCCACCACCATTGTGTCCTTGAGCAAGGCACTTAACTCAGGGTTGCTCCGGTTGGATTGTCTCTGTAATAAGTGCACTGTAAGTCGCTTTGGATAAAAGCGTCTACCAAATGTAAATGAAATCGTAAAACGTACTGTAATGCACAGCCTCTCGTGGCTTAGTGCATTATTTTCACATAGCTTCAGATTGTGAATACATGTTTAATTTATTGGAGTTGTTTTTAGAACCTAAAAATCATTGGGTTGGCTCAGACATGCACAGACCATTTTATGTTCTCAGAAAAAAAGAGACAAGCATTAACCAACAATAGTGGGATCAAAGGAAATCATTCACATATAAGTGCAAATTGCACTGGGTTTGTTTGATTGTAAGCAAAGTCACATGGCAGAAAAAAAAACTTTTTAGGAGTTGACTTGTTGCTGCATTGTCTGTGAGACAGAGCTGTTTCCTCTTTCCACATGTCAGCATTAGACTCTCCATTTCTGGGTCTGTGATATCACGGAGCACAGGAAGTGACATCACTTCCTTGTTTGTGAGGCCTGGTAATTGTGGGCTAGACGACAAATGACAGCTGTGCTGTGCTGGAAAATGGATATGGCTGTGGTTAGAAGTTAGTCTCATAACCGTGTTGCTCTTTTCTCTCCATTTGAATCATCTTTTTGCCTTTTCACAGTTCACTTAAATATCCTGCTGTGTGACAAATACATTTTAAAAGTACCCATGTAGTCTCTCAATTAATATGAGGACATAAGAACAAAGAAAAACAGATGACTAGAATAATGTTGTTTAAAATAGTTGTAGATGAAGTAAAGCATAGTTTAGTAACAAGAACACTTTTTGACACATCAACTAACCTAATGCATTTATAAGTACAGTATAAGCTTAAACAAAATGTAAATAAAATCTCAAATATTTTAAGTGAACTATGCATAATTTTTTAAGTATAAGGAATAGTTCAAAACTCTCTTAGCATACGCTTCAAAATCATGTGACTTGAGTATATTATTTATTTATTTATTTGCTTATTTGCTTATACAATGAAAATCAATGGGGTCCAACACATTCAAGCTCCAAAAAAAGACATAAAGGCAGTATAAAGGTAATCGATAAAACTTGTGGTTTAATCCATGTCTTCTGAAGCCATACAGTCAGTTTAGAGTGAGAAATGGACCAAACGTAACTCCTTTTTCACCATAAATCTATACATCTGCAGACTGCTTGGGAACATGATTTGAAGCTTGATTACACTTCCTCGTGCTTGATGCATGTGGCTCAAGTGGTTTAAACCACTGAAGTCATATACCTTTATACTGCCTTTACATCTTTGTTTTTGGATCTTGAATGTGTTGGGCGCCATTGACTTGTATTGTATGGACAAATACACCTTATATCTACATCAAAATATCTTTGTTTGTGTTCTGCAGAAGAAAGTAAGTTTGAGATGGCATAAAGTTGAGTAAATGATGAGGAAATGATCATTTTTGGTTAAACTATTAATTTGATCACAGACGAGTTTTAAAAAGCAATTGAACTGGATTCAGTTTGTATGATCAATTTATGTAAAACTTGTGTGGAACAAAAAGCAGCCTATATACTGTACTTTCCACCTCACTAAGACCACAGGTGCAAACCTCACTGGAGTGTTTTGCATAGTAAAATGACCACAGCACTGGAGGGGTTGCATTCAGATGCAGCATATACAATGGAAACTGTCACCTACTAGTGACATGTCATTCATCAACTTTATTATGTCACATGACGTGTTGACCACCACTGTTGGAAAATCAAAAAGCTATGGTAAAGGATGCCTAATGGGTATATTTGCTCCTTTTAGCAGACAGGTAATCTCCACAATAAATCATGTTTTCATCTAAATAAAGAAAGCAAAGACAATAGGCTTGGGTACCTTGGAGACCAGTAGGACTTCTTTGCCATGGCAACTGTGTGCTGAGATACAGTGCAGTAATGTGGCTTCAACGACACATTCTGTGAAAGAATGTGCGTTTCACATCCTTTGCATCTCACATTTTTATATTTTAATGTGTGTGCTAAAGAGTTAGTTCACCCAAGGAAATGTTAGACCTCAGTGACCATTCACTTTTCATTGTAAGGAAGAAAAAAAAGATTAATTGAAAGTGAATGTTGGCAGGCTAACATTCTGTCTAACATCATAGAATGTCATACAGGTTTGGAACAAGATTAGGGTAAGTAAATGTTGACAGAATTTTCATTTCTGAGTGAACTATCCCTTTTTATTAGAGTTAATATGTTCAACAAAAGCCAGTTCTTCTCTTTTAGTTTATTTCCAAACAAAGGACACATGTATTATTACAAAATATTATTGTGTGCACTATTGGGTTTCATAAATAAACAATGGGGCAGATTATGGACATGTCAATTCCAGTTTTGTCATGTCTTGATATCAACAAACTGATGAAATAAAGACAGCTCAACAGGTTTTTTTTAACAGTTGAGGATTATATTTCTTTACTCACGCAGCACAAGTGTGTACAAGTTCACGCATATGTGTAAATGCACATATGTTGGTGTATGTCTGTATACGCTGTGTCTCTCCCTCTCTCCCTCTTATATTCCTCAAACAATGGAGTGCAAAGCAAACACAAACAGCAGCAGACATGGGGTGGATTATGTCAGGTGCCTGCTGTGTACAGAGAAAGCTTGTGTTAATTTCCTGTGGCAACAGTGCAGCAACACTGCTGTATTAAACAACGGAGTTGAAGGATAACTCGAGTCATGTGACTTACATAAAGGCAAAAAATTCCTGGTTTTTTTCTGCACTGTGTTAATGGTATTCGTTTGACATTCTTGACATATTTTGCTCAAGGAAGTTGTTGATTCATTTGTTTGTGTCTTAACCAAGTATGACTTACTTGATGGCACACCAGGCGTGTCGAGTGTGTAGCTACCGGTTAATCAAAGATCAAATAGGTATACTTCACTGGAAAAAGTGGTCACCTGCAATAGTTACTTTAACCCTATAAAGCCTGACATAGGAAATAAAAGTCAGAAATAAAGATTTTTCATTTTCTTTAAGTTTTATCTTAACCCTATATATATATATATATTTGAAAAATGTGTTTGAAAACTTTTTGTAAATGAATGTTATTTGTTTACACTATTAAGTATTCAAGTTGCAATGAAAGTATTATAATACTTTTTACTTGATGGATACAGCACATGACAATTTATTTAATTTTTTGTATTAAATGCTATAGTGTTCAAACATGTGTGACACCAAATTGGACACAAAGATCACATTTCTGAGAACATGACACTATTGAATTCAACTAAATTTGTCTAATTTTAACACCATTTGTCAAAGACCCATACGCACTAGACCCTTATCTAATAAGTATTAGATACGTATTAGTTTTTTTTATTTATTTGAAAAAAAATAAAAATATTTGACAACACAATCCCCCTTTAAATTTTTTTTACAAATCGACCACTGGCTACAACAGCTATATATAGCATGTCAGGTTTTCACTTCTGTCAGCCAAAAACACAAAGCTGAGGCTGCAGTGGTGCTAACATCTGTGTACCTCAGCAGAAATCGAGACTTATCAGACCAGGCTATGTTTTTCCAGTCTTTAACTGTCTAGTTTTGGTAAGCCTGTGCCCACTGCAGCCTCAGCTTTCTATTCTCGGCTGACAGAAGTGGAACCCGACATGGTCTTTTGGTGGTCTAGCCAATGACCCTCCTCAAGGTTCAATATGCTGTGCATTCTGAGATGCTATTCTGCTCACTACAATTGTACAGAGGAGTTACCTGAGTTACCATTGCGTCTCTGTCAGCTCGAACCAGTCTGACCATTGACCTCTGTCATCATCATTGCGTTTCCGTCCTCAGAACTGCCGCTCACTGGATGTTTTTTGTTTTAGGCACCATTATGTGTAAACTCAAAAGACTTTTGTGCATGAAAATCCCAAATCAGCAGTTACAGAAATACTGAAATCAGCCTGTCTGGCACCAACAATCATGCCACGGTTGAAATCACTGAAATACATTTTTTTTTCCACATTCTGATGGTTGATGTGAACATTAACTGAAGCACCTGACCCCCATCAACTTGATTTTATGCATTGCACTGCTACCACACGATTGGCCGTTTAGATAATCACATGACTATGTAGGTGTACAGGTGTACCTAATAAAGTGGTCACTAAGTGTATATTATATTGTTTAAAAAGCAGAGTAAAACATTATATAAGAGTATAAGAGGTTATACTAAGATGACATTATAGCTTTTCATTTAAAACAATGAGATGTTTATAATGACATAGAAGGTTGCATATACAAAAATACATGTAAATATCAGGTAAATTGGATTAATGCAGAATTTTTAGTTCACCTAGGCCTACACTGAAAAAAGTTAATAAAAAAACATGTTTGCCATGTAAATGTTTCATAGAACATATGAGTGACATGATATTTAAACCATGTTAAAAGGAATAGGAAAGGAAGGCACATAAAGGAAACAATGTAACCCTTTTTAAAGGGATAGTTCACCCAAAAATGATAATGAATATTCTGCCTTCATTTACTTACCATATGACATTCTTTCTTCTGTGGAACACAAAATATGTTGTTATGCAGGCTGTGAGCTTTAGGGACTGACAGCATCAGTCACCATTCACTTTCAATGCATATTTTTCATACAGTGGAAGTGAATGATGACTGAGGCTAACATTTAGTCTAGAATCTCCTTTTGTGTTCTAAAGAAAAAAGAATGTATTGCAAGCTTTGGAACAATATTAGAGACAGTAAATGTTTACATAATTGTAGTTTTTTGCTTAAACAATCCCTTCAAGTTGAAACAACTTAAGAACATTTCTTAAAGTTACTTAGTCTAAATAGGTGATTGTTACATGTACAATAATAGCTGATTTAAAGCAATGGCAACATAGCATTTAAAGTTCTGTAAATGAATTCAACTGCACAAAAAGCTAAGCAAACTGTCATATTCATTTCTATATTGATATGATCACCTTATTTTTTGTAGACTAAAATCACAAACCCATAATACGGTTAGGCAACTGAAGAAACGTATACCTCAAAATAGTTTTTTTCCTCAGGTGTGATATGTACATTCATATCTTTCAATGTCAGGATTATTTGACAAAGCTGTCAAGCCTTTGTCCCTGCAAGTGTAGGGTAGCTGCTTTTCAGCTGCTATCAAAACAAAAGTCAATTTTTTTCCATTAACATTGATGAAACATTCAAACTCATCCTCAGTTCAAAAGCAAAAGACGACCAGTAGTGTTGCTATTTAGTTTTCACCTATAGGTTGTGTGTCGCAAAGGTTATTTGAGGTGTGGGATGGATTTGTGCAAACATGAAAAGAGATGAGAAACTAGCTTGCATATGGCAAACAGCATTTGTTCATTTGAAAATATGAATGTACAGTTTAATATCAAAACCAGAGTGTCTCAGCTGTGAAATAGGCCTTGATCCATTTTTGGGCGAGTGGATGGTGTTAGGCTGTCACAAATCAGCGTTATGATATATGCCTGTTATAGCATTACATTCAAACTATCTGAACAAAGGATGCATTTCTCGCATACGCTCAGTAAAGGACTCCAATTTACAATTTGATCAATTCTAACTGGACTTTTTCAATCAAAGCATACTGTATGTATGAGTCTATAAGAACAGGTTTGCCTGTAACCAAGGTGAATGGACACACAATGAAAGATACTGCAGATGTCACAAACCCCGCTCCTCTGCCCCATCCCCGCTTCGTCGCACACACACGCGCGCTCCCTCGAGCTTACTCGCTCGTTCCGCCCCCTCGAGCTTGCACGCTCGTTCTGATTCCCCGAGCTCACATGCTCGTACACAATCTCCCCCCTCGGGCTCACATGCCCGCTCCCAATCGCCAGAACATTAAAGACACTCCCGCACTCGCCTCATTCAGCACCTCATTGTATACACCTGCACTCGCCTCATCAGCACACTAGAGCATTGTATACACCTGTACTAGTCCCATCACCTGTCATTCATTTCACCTGCACCACTCGTTTGTTCCCCTATAAATACCCCAGCACATTCGTCTCACTCTGGTTGGTTATTGTTTAGTTTTCCCCTTCGCTTTGCCAGCACTAGTCATCCCCTAGTTCCCCTGTCTTTTGCTCCCGCTAGTCCCGTCTAGTTGTGTCCTGTTTCCCGGCTTCGACCTCCCGCTCTCGTTGACCACTCTCTCCCGGATTTGCCCCTTTACCCAATCCTGATTCCCCGGCTTTCGACTTATCGCTCCCCTGACCATTCTTCCTCTGGATTTCCCGTATTGTACCTTTGCCTGCTTCAATAAACACCAGCTTGACTCAACATTGTGACTGTCTCGTCTTGTGTGTGTGTGTGGGTTACAGCAGACTGGGGTCATGAAAAGATAAGTCTGTTTAAGTTAGTCCTTCAAGTCAACTTCAAAAGGTATTTACAACCCATCTCACTCTTAAAACATTTCATATTAGTGAAATAGGATATTCAATTATTTTTATGGGCATTCCAAACTAATGGAGCCAGACCTGAATCTCATTTCACAGTCAATTGTGGAGAGGAAGATCATTTTGTTACAAGAATAAGCCCATATTTGGAGAATCTATACAGAGTCTCTGTCTGCGGGAAACCAGCATGGTGACTGGGACATGGAGCTGAAGGTCAATTTCACCATCGAAAACACCTTGACATATCCAACCTTATCTCATGCAATTTATGTGACAGTGCCGAAATTTTAGCAAAATTATCATAAGTAGTTAATTACATGAATCGCAGCTGTTCCGAGTTAAAATGTTCACTGAGTAGTGCTAAAAGCGAGTTACATTTTCTCCCAATCAGATGAGTTTTTTAAGGTTAATGCTCTATCGAGTTTTAAATCAACTAAATTTAAATTTAAGGAAAGCTATTTCAAAGGTAGAGCAATTTATAACATTTTGATGTAAGACTACAATGGCATTTTTCCTTCTGAATAACGTTCACTGAAGAATTTGACAAAATAACCCCATGAATGTACATTATGAAATTTAATAGGGTCGATTTTGAATTGATTTCAAGTTGACTGGAATAGATTTTGCACTTTTACAACTATTCAAATTCTTTGAAGGCTAAGCAACATCTAATGAACTGAAAAACCCACAAAGTTTTTCTGTATCCATTAAAGACGGTGAACCTTTACCTCTCCTCTATGTATAGCAGCATTATATCACTGCACTATAGTGAACCACCTCACCAACGACTAGTGAAATGCAGACTGGAACTGTTCTGACAGGGCTTCCTGAATTATTCAATCTTTTGCCCAAGTTCAGCCACTTCTACTGTGTTGTTTATAGGTAAGATTTTGGGTTCCCAACTCCCTCTTGCTCCTCTTCCTTTACAATATGCTGTGTTCTGATGATTATGATTATTGTATGATTCTGAAACACCCCCGTTTTCTGGCTGCAAACACCATTGAGCTACCTTTAGGCAATCTTGGATTGACAAGACCTTGTGGTACAGCATTACAACCTAGCCTCACATGACCCCTTATGTCCACTAGGTAGACAGCAACAAGTTGAAGAGTAATTAAATTGAGTATATATGGGAAATACAGTATGTTACAGAAATGCAAATTTAAAATTGAGCATAAAATAAATCTGGATTTGTCTGTCCAAAGAAATGCATGTGGAATCACACCCAGCTAAAAATCTCAGCTACAACAAAAATCTAGCTAGCTGGTTTTACCACAACACTGCACTACCAGTTTACACACTGGAAAATGTTGCATAAGAGACAACAATGCTATGTTCCATTTAAAACTGTACTAAAAGTCATGGAGTTTAGTTCTCATTATTGTTGGTGGAGCATGTGCAAGTCATTCTGTTTCACTTCTCTGTTGTTGCTGTTACCACTAGAACAGTTACTGCTAAAATTAGAGAGACATTTAGTCCTCTGTAAATGGTTATTTCTTACTCATCCTTGATGCATATGGCCTAACCTTTCATGGTGAAGATTTGTATTCTTAAACCTGATATGAAACACGTAAGTAATGCCAACATTTCAAATATTCTAAAATTGGCTGTTGGATATAAATGTAGGAAAACAACAGTAATTTTCAAACTACCCCAGCACCAACAGGGTTGATCTAACTAAATCCAACAATCACTGGTAGTTGGTGTTTGCTGGGTCGCTTTTCACAACACACATCGTTTCAAAGCAGCTTTACAGAACATAATGCTGTAACCGAAAACTATGCTGTAATGTCTTTTAGTCCTCATTGTGCGGTTTAAATGAACAAACCAATTGAAAATCATGCCTTAACAATTTCTGTCTTTCGGCCCTCAGTGTTCAAGCCAAAGGCAACTGTGGCAAAACTCCATAAGATAAAGAAATACCCATGGGAGAAACCAGGCTCAGCAGGGGGAGCCAGTTCCCCTTGACTATATAGCATGAATACTGTATAATGCTTTAGACTTTGAAGTTTTTAGGAAGTTGTAGACTTTACATTCAACATAATTACACAAGTGGTCAAAATATCGCTACCGAATGTTCCAGTACCCTGTCATCATTCCCATTCTGCCGAGCTACTTACAAGTGCCATCTCCCACATTACATTTTTGCATCAGCTCAAATATGTTTACCTTTTCCTGTGATGCGACTGAACCAATGCATTGTAATGATGAGCATGATTCAAAGGTTCCATTTTTCACTCAAAGTTTACATTTTTACCCCACTGATAGTTGGGTTGAGTCTTCACTGTATTACATGATTTTCAACAAATACAACTCACTTTACAACTCAGTTTTGGAACCACTCTGTGGATATTTCAGCTTGAAATATGAGCTCAAAAGTGCCCATAAGATCAATTACACTTCCAGCTTGGGCCACTGGGGTATTGGTTAAAATTTGGTAAGAACAGATCAAGTTTAGCAGAACAACCTTTGGCCTACTGTTGCCGAATTCACAGTAAGATCAGTCTGTTTTAGTAACAATTTTCAATAAAGTTGCATTCGATAACATTAAGTATCATTGGTAGCATCATTAACGTGAACTAACAATTAACTAGTTTTTTACAGCTTCTCTTAATTTTGGTTCATGTTAATTGTTACATAAGCTAATATTTTTTTGTAACATAAGTTAACGCATTATAAAATAACATGAACAATAGTATTTTGATCAATCAACATGTAACACTTTACAACAAATGTATATTTGTTAGCATTAGTTAATCCATTAGTTATAGTATCATGAATGAACAATAAATATTATTTTTTTTACAGAATTTATTCATCTTGGTTGATGTAAACTTTTAAATATGCTATTGCTCCTTGTTAATTGTCATATTAGTTCATAATCAAATGTATTATGAATTTAAAATGATTTTGTATTTGTTGAAATTAACATTAGCCAAAATGTCAGTCTTTTTGTAGATTAAAGTCAAAATATTTTTCATTTTTAGTTCATGCTTCCTAATGCAGTAAATGATGTTAACAAATAAAACCTTTTTGTAATGTGTTGCCATCTTTTTAAACACTAAAGCAAACTAAATCTACAGTTATTTTCAGGAAGTCCCCTTTAATGTAACAGATATGCCTCATGTATTGGTCCTCTGACACATAGCTGAACCTTCTTTTGTCGCACACATCAAACAGAGCACAAAAGTCGGCAATGACTCAGTTGGGGGCAGGTCTCAAAGGCCGGCTTTCTCTTGCAGCCTCATGGGCACTGGCAATTGTTTCCCTGTCACCCGTAACCTTCATTTGGCTAAATCTCTCAAGAGGGCAGTGGCTTCATGGCATTTGTCATATTAATGACATGAATGTGTGCATCAGATGACATACTGTAAGTCATGCTTCAAGGCCTAAACATCACATTTATGACAAATTCACTCTGGTTAATGGTTGATTTAGTATATAATGAATATCCTAAGGTTTGGTGGGGCTAGAATAATTTTATAGAACATATCAAGAAAACATACAAATATTTGCATCTAATAAAGTGTTTTTACATACAATACAAAATAAATATGTTACCTACTGAGGCACTAATTTGGTCCACTATTTTAAAGCAAACTATATTACAAAAACATGTGACTGGATGAGATATTTGATATATGGCCTATAGTGGAAGTGTAAAATTTCATTTTCAGGGTTTGAATGTCTGCTATAGGCTTTGAATGGCTCAAAATCAGCCTAATGCTTTTATTTATTAAACCTTTCATCTGTACCGTCACACATATGCAATGATTAATAACTGGGGCCCTCAGAGCAGCATCACACATATGTGTTTCTGCAACAGCCAGTTACATTACAAGCTGCGAGATTCAAATCTCGATCTTTCCATGAACGCAGCCACGTCTGCTGATTAGGTTCTCGTATACTCACAATGAAAACATGCTGATCGAGCTAGATTATCCGATGCATGCAGCCAAGTCTGTTTACTAGTGCTTGTCACACACACGCACGCACACACACACACACACACACGCACTCATGTTGTGTTTCCATGTTTTATGGGGACTTACCATAGACATAATGGTTTTTATATTTTGTATGAACTATATTTTCTAGCCAATAAACCTTACCCTCACAGAAAACTTTCTGCATTTTTACATTTTCAAAAAACATAATTTAGTATGATTTATAAGCTGTTTTCCTCATGGGGACCGACAAAATGTCCCCACAAGTTCAAAAATTTCAGGTTTTACTATCCTTATGGGGACATTTGGTACCCACAAAGTGATAAATACACACTCTCTCACACACTCACACACACACACACACACACACACAATGTCTGAGATGTCAAATAGAGCACAGGCAAACCGGACTGCTGATATTATTTGTTAATTTGTTTTTTTTACAGCTATAAAATCTAAATAAATAAAACATAAACAGTACAGCAGACATAACCCATTTGTTTACATGTTTACTATATTATATACAGTATTTATGATGACAAGAAATACAAAATTTAAATTAAATTTAAAAAAATACTCGTCTACACTCTGCCCCCTCTACGGGCTGTGCAGTGTTACGTGCAAAAATAACTCACTCCAGAGGGCACTGCAGAGGAAATTAACACTACTCATGAAAAGTTTAAATAAATACACTACATACACTCAAAAAACGTGTCATTCTTTTTGTAGATTAAAGTCAACATTCGCAACCCATTTACATCTATAATGTGACATTTGTCCGATGTGGCGTGGAGTAAAATCAAAAGATACATAAATACATAAAAAATTTATCATGACGGTAAATGGCATTATAAAACTGTTAATATCTAAGTCCAAGGCTCTCACTCAAAACTGGATGCGAGCTCTCAAATAAACTACACTGCTCTATGAATCTCCCTGCTCAAAAGATGTGCTCAAAATATGTCCTATGCATTCGCAAATCTATTATAAAGCCACACAGCTCTGCCTTTATTTATTCATATTCTGCCTCTGCATACGTGTTATACCAGAGTTTGAGTAATCAACTTGCCATTTGGCCGGTGACCTTTTAAAAAAAAAATGTTTTTAGAAAATGCTGTATACAGTAATACATGGTTAAATTCGTATTGTAAGAATGATATTCTGATGCAAGTGACATGAACAAATGAAACCGTCAATTAAACATCTGTTGCGACTGAAATCTTCTGTCATCTCAGTGGAAAACAGCTGCACAAGTGTGTCTAGGGTGCAGAAAATCTGAAAATATGTGGAACGAAATTGCGCGTGTCCATTATTACGAGTTCATCATGATATCGGATTGATGTGTCATTATGTGTTTGTGACAAGTGAAGTTTCAGATAGAGACGAAGACTGACTTATGTGCTGTGAGTTTATCAAAGATATAGGCTAAAAAACCATTAAGTAATCCCATTGTCATAAAGAAAAACTGTTTTTTTAATAAAACTAATAAAGAATATATATATATATATATATATATATATATATATATATTGCTAATATTACACTAGAGGATAATACCTGAGAAAACTTCAAATAAGTAGCCAGAATGTGCCAGCTGTCTAATATTTCGATTTTTTTTTAATAAATTTGTTTATATTTACTGTTATTTATTGGGGGCCTTACTGACAGCTTACTGTCACACAAGACTTTGAAAACCCCTGGATTATGAAAAGTAAGTGTTCCACACCAGAGTTTGCATTTGTAGTCAGTTCTGGGAAGAACTTTTTTTTATATAATGTGCACTGATGAATCACACAGAATAAGACCAAGAACATGCATTAAAAAAGTAAACAGGGTCCATTTTGACTACGTTGACTTAGTTCATAAACTACCGTTTAATTATAATAACTGCCACATTTTTCTCAGTTTTGCTAACTGCTCTTTAGCTGAAGTCTTTTAAATTGATTTGTGGCAATAAAGATTTACGCTGCTGTGTTGAAAGGCATAACAAAGCAGAAACCAGATTGCGTAAACCTTTGTAAAAGGTTATCAAGTCTTCCGCCAGACATTTCAATACATTCTACACTCCTTGCAAACGTAATTATTAAAAGTGCAGCTAAGCATATGAAGCAAGACGATTCATTAATGGAAGATAAAAACTAAAGATTTACAGCCTTCACTAGAATAATATAGATAAATATTGTCTGATAATTTAAGGAATATTGTATGTTTTCACTCTATCTCAGTCTCTTAATGCTGCTCTTGATCAATATCAATCAAAGAAGACCACAAGTATTCTTAAGAATCGTCACATAGCTACACATCTTAGTATCGTGTCATATTAATCAAGAAACATAATTTTTTCCTTGTCTGTCCCTCTCTTTGCCACTACACCACCCCCTCCCATCATCTCAAGACCCCTGTACCACCACACCATCCATTATCAACACCTTGTGTAATTCTTAAACTCTCAGATGCACATCTTTCCCTGTAGCCAGAATAACATGCATTGCTCTTTTGCTCCAACCCTTTCTAAATCATGTAATAGACTGTCAAATACTCATATATCAGCCAGTCAACCTGTCTGCTCCTTGGCCACCCCTGACGGGCTCACCTTTATGCTGATGATGGAGATGGCACAGGTGGGGGGTTGGCAGAAGTGGGCGAAGGAGAGGGAAAGAGAGAAAGCATCTCCATCAGGCTGCCAGCCAGAGCCAGTGATTAATTCCAGCAGATGCCTGGTATTTGCCTCTGAACGTGGGGGTGTGAAGCGTTCTCTCTCTTTTCCTCTCTCTCTCTCTCTCTCTCTCTCTCTCTCTCTCTCTATCTCTCACCCTGTACCCAGGCTGGCTGGCAGATCTTAATGAAATATTAACCAGCGGGTGATAGACCGTATAAGGACAGACAACGGCGTGTTTCAGCGTAGGTGCGGGGAGAACCGGCCTTTCATAACAAGGAGAAGAAGAAAACCCCTCCACACAAGCATATGTATAGCTGTAGCATGACAATAACACATCAGGTTAGACAAGCTACCCAGGCAGTCTTGGATGTCCCATCTTCCACCCCCATTCACTGGGTAGGGAACACCCACCCACCACTCTTTTTAAACTTATAAGTGAGTCACCAACTGCCACCCTGTCTTCTCATGTGTGGCTATATAAAGTGGTTGATCATTAGGATGAAATTCGCCTACCCATTTCTTCTGCAAACGTGTGCAATTACAGTAAAGTTTACTTTAGCCTATTTCAGACCTAGTTAATATTTCATTATATTCAAGTTTATGGTGAGGTCACTTGTCTGTTTTTTTTAGAAGATCAAATCAATGTGTGACTTGAGTAGGCCTTTTTTGTAGCTAAAACTCGCTTTTATTAATTTGTTCTTAATTAAAGGCAACATTAATTAAGGGGGTGGTGGAGAGGTGTTTGCTGTCCTTTTCTGCATATCGCGGCACCGTTTTGCATAACGCAGTGGCTCATTTTAGCTTATTGTGGCCCTTTCGGACCATTTCGCTGTCAACCCTCTGGCCCGCTCGGTTCTCCCCATGGCCAGACCGCCCCTGACCGGCCCTAAATTGTGCCGGCCCAACGGGAAAATGCACGGTATGCCAGATTACCAGTCCAGCCCTGAGCGTGACCAATTGACAATTTTTCAGGACTTTTATAAATAAATAAGAAAAATGTGTCTTTGTAATCTTCTATCAAAATGTAATAACTTTCTCTCTGAAACAAATGTTCTTTTTAGCTGATGTCACCAGTCTCTCTTACTTTTAAACTCCCCCTCCAACTACCTGACTCAATTTTGGTAAGTAACACCCACTTTAACAATCCAATCAATTCTCTACCAATATGATAAATATTCCAGTGAAAATATTCTAAGTAAAATTTTTTAATGAAAGTGTATTAGTGTGGACGTGGCCTTAGATTCAGAGTATTAAACAGTCAGCATCAATTTATCAGAGGCGGTTCTAAGATCAGTGGATATTCAGGGCTCAGCCCAGACCTCTGAGTATATGTATGGGAAGATCCTTTGATAAAATACAGAAATACAATTCACTTTATAGAAAAAGTTTAAATGTTACATATGTGAGGTTTCATTTATAGAAAAAATCTTTAAAGGGGTCATGACATGAGAAACCAAATTTGCCTTGATCTTTTGGTATATAAGAGGTCTTTGTATCATTAAAACGTCCTGCAAGTTTAATATTTTAAGACGTCCTCCCCATTCTAAACGAATCATTTATTTAATCAAGCTCAAAATACAGCTCGTTCTGGATTCATGGTTAGAAGTGACGTGACGGTTAGAAGTGACGTACCAGCGTTTGCATATGACCGCCTCCAGCACAAGATAACTACGATTTAAGCGCAAGACAACTACGCTCATTTCAGTATCGCCGTGCGCCTCACAAGTGTTCAGTCGATGGACAGCGAGCTCTGACAGAGACTACTTGTGCACAGGAAAATTACGATGCCACACAGATGTGCTGTTCCTGGCTGTGGTCAAACAAAACCTCTGAATAAGCTGCCGAAAGATCCAGACGTCAGGGAAAAATGGATGCAGTTTATTTTTTGCGGACGTCCCAGTCACGGCAGTGTTAACTTAAGCGTTTGTTCTGTACATTTTAAGGATGACTGTTTTGAGAACAAATCTCAATATGATGCTGGCTTTGCCAGAAAACTGTTGCTCAAAGATAAGTCTGTGCCGACTATTCTGGGAACAACGACAACGCAAACTGTAAGTAATCTATTTTAAACTTTAAACTACTTTTTAAAGCGCAATTTCATTCATTATGAATAATCACAGTGTTTTTACTTAGTTTACTTGCATATTGTTCTGGCTGGGGGCGTCAATAATTGATACATAGGCACTGACGTTAGCCAATCATAACAGTGGGCGTTAACACTGAAGTCTTAAATGGAAAACGCCCCCAAAACAGACTGTTTGAATCAGAGGATGAGAAACAGGGTGGGAAAAGGTCATAAATCACTAGATTTTAAAAGTTTTTCTTAAAAAAAAATATATTAATACTATAATTGCACCTAAGGGAACATAATAATACAATAAAAAAACCCATGTCATGACCCCTTTAAATATTATTGAAACTAAAATGTCCCACAAACTTTTTGTCTCAGCTTCAGATTCGCTAAGAGATCAAAAGTTTTATTTTAACACTATGTACTTTAAAATGTGATTTAAAAAAGTCTTAAATTTTTTTTTTCCTTTCTGCTTGCCGTAGTAAGTTAATTTAGAAGATAGCTGGCTGTAAATATGCTAAAATAAGTGCTTGTGAAAAAAATATAGCCAGACTTGCCAAAGTTTGCAAGGTTAATGCCACCGTGTCTTAAAAAGTGTTTGTGATTTAAAGTTTGTGAATTCCTCAAGCAAATTTTGATATACTACTAAATGTTTTCAGGGCTATATATTGTAATATTTGGTTCTTACTGCATCTGGATGGACCAACTCCTAACACAGTTTCTATTATTTCACCAACCAGACAGCTCGTGTAGCTGAATTGGTACTTTTGGCACAACTACAAGATGATAAAAACAGCTCTACTGAAAACATTCATGGTTTAAGCTCTGGTAGCCCACCCCTAGCGCCACCCATGCAATTTAGTAGCATCCTGTGGTGCAAATTTAAATAGACTTGTTAGACTTAGTCTGAGTAAAAGACATATTAAATTCAACACAAATTAAAATGAGGCTGTGAGGGGCAGGAGAATTCAGTAACCTACCGTAAAGCTCATGTGTGCCTATCCCAGCTTGTATACAAAACCATTTATAAGTAAACCAATCATAGGTTGATTTCCCTAAAAAGTGTAAACACTCTGGCTGGGGTGGAGTCAGGATCTTTTCACAGAGGTGGCCAGGCAGGGGCCAGCAATCAGTCTGTGGTGGCACTGAAATGTTCAGGCAGCATTGGGGGTAGTGGTGCACACATGTTAAGTCTCCTGTGTGTTGCGGTTGAATAGAGATGTTTTCAAACTAAATTGTGCCCAAGACAAAAAATTACAAAAACGGCAATTGCGAGTGGGGCCACGGCCACCCCCTAGCTCCACCACTGCACTGTGGCACTTTCATCCTTCCACTGATTGTTTTAAGCAACCGTCAGCCCAACACAACATTGGCTCAACTAATACCAGTGAGTTAAGTGGCGGGACCAATTCCAGGTGTTGGCAGATGAAGGGTGTATTCAGAAAGCTGTTTGAAAACAATGCATTTGTGCAATTCTGTTTGGTGGCGCTAGTGGCACAGCATTTACACACTGAAGTTTTAAGGTCTATTTTCCAAGATCTATTTTTGTATGTTTCATCAACGTCCAGGTACAAAACAGCACCACATATTGAACAAACATCCCTCTTGGCCTCGTTTTTGTTCTCGTCAAATTTAATATGGCGGCTGCTCTGAATAAACTCTATTGAGTCAGCAAAGTTGCATCGATCTCCCGGCCTAAGCCACAGCGCACTCGCTGCTCCTGTCCTCAATTTACACAGCATCAGTACACCACCGGCGTCCGGAGAGCATGCTGCAGCGCTTATTTGCATGGGTGTCGGGAATGAGTGACAGAGAGGATCCCTGTGTATCGAGTCAGGGACATCCCCCAATTAAACAGATCTCCTCTCTCCTCTGTCAGCAGCAGCCGCCATCCATCAGTGCCAACGCGCCCGGGCGTGCTCCCAATGGCCAAGTGTCATTTCCTCATCACATATCAAGCATTCGGGCTTAATGATAAATGGGATTACAAACAGAGAAACTCGAGGAATACTATATTTTAAATAATGTTTATAAAGCTATAGCTATTTATATATAATTAAAAAAAACAAGAGGATACCATCAGGGCAGAACATTTTGCAGTATAACATATATAGTATTTAATATGTATAAATCTATATGTATACAATATGTATGCAGTCTGCAGCAAAAATAATGGTGATTCTTGACACAATCGTCATATTAAAACGCGTTTAGTAGAATAAAAGAACAGTACTAGAATAGCCTTCGTTTAAAGAGTTTGTACAGAATGTGCAAAGAAAGTCCCTCATGCGTGTTCCTCATTTTGTAAAACTGCATTTTTAATGCACGTGGATCACACTCAGTTCGCGCTGTGAACACTTATTTGCGTGCATCATAAATAATGTACTGATTAGAATTTGAAAGAATAACTAAACATCTGGAGTAAAACTGTCTGTATAAATGTTAAAATATGTTTCCGTGTCATAGGCTAATGCTTTGCAAATGTATATTGAATTAACTGTTGGATTAGCATTGGGGAAAAAGTTCTCTCTCATAAATCTAGGGGCGGGCGAGGCAGCATAGTTGCTGCTGACATTAGTTATTGTGCGGAGCTCTGGACTTCAATTGCACCCAAGGCTCCCTTTCACTGCCAAGCGCCGATCAGCGCTACTTCAGGAAACTCCAAATAAGGGCATGGAAGTGGAAACCCACCGGAATTAAGCCTTATGTAGTCACGACCTTATATGGCATGGCGGAGCGGGATCTTCCGGCCACCGCGCTGCTAGAGCGCAGACGGGAAACCCAAATGTTTACAAGGACTTTAGAAGAGAAAGGCTAAACTTGCGCCTCTCTTTCTCGCGCCAAAATACTGCGCTTACCATGATTTGATTTGCTGTAGAGGAGGAACGGGCATCTCCCCTCCATTTAATGCACAGACTTAATGTTTAAGCTCGCCAATCTGCTTTTTCCTCTAGGCGAACGTCATGTGTCCTCCATTGCAGTGCCTAAATATGGGCTTCCTCCAGTCCAAATATGGACATATACGTCACGGCAAGAGGATATATAAAGGAGTAGGGATTCTCTGAGCTCAGAAAGAGCTTAGAGAGCCCAAGCGATTCAGTGCTAGCGCAGACAGCTGATAGGCAACACGTTTGCGCTATTTAACCAAATACATTTTGACACATTAAATAAATGTGACAAGTGAACTCAAAACAACAACAGAAACGAAACAGCAAATTGGAACAAGACCTAATTTGGTGAAAATTGTTCTATTCTATAAAATTTAGGGAATGAGTAACAGGGACATTCTGAATCTCAGTTATTGTATCTGAGACATATTGGATTTTTTCTGCCTCTTTGGACAAACCAAAAGGAGAAGCAGGAAAGCAAACAAGAAGATCTAAAGTTCTGTCAGAGTGAGGACATCAATCTGCATCTTCACGACTGTCGTCCCAGAGGGGCTAGCTGCTGATTTCTCCTGCATACCTCCCTCCTCTCCGAGCACACTCCTGAGAGATGGCTGCAGCCAAGACAGAGATGCTGCTCTCTGCTCTGCAGATCTCTGACCCCCTGAGTTTCCCTCACTCTCCCTTGGATAACTACCCCAAGCTGGAGGAGATGATCATGCTAAACTCTGCAGGGGCCCCCTTTCTCAATGCCACGGCACCTGAAGGAGCTGGCTTTGGCTCTGGAGATCCCGGCGAGCAGTTTGATCACCTTTCTGGAGGTAAGCGTTTAAATTGATTAAATTGCATGGGGAGAAAGCAGCATGCTGATTTCATAATGCAGTGGTTTGAATTGTCAATAAATGTGTTTTTATGCTTTGGCTGACTTCATTAAAATTTAGAAATATTAGAATTATAAAATGAGCATAAAAGAAAAATGCATAAATTAATGTTAACAAACACCACCTTTTTGTAAAGCCTTACAAATGTTATGGATGCACAAATAACATAACAATTCTGAATAATTAAGCTTATAACAAGACATCACTGTTAAATCAGTAAAATGAAAGAGACATGACAAGATTTGCACAACAGCTTTATTTCAAACAGTTTTTGAATAATTTAAATTTGAATCTAAAAGTGCCTATTTCATTCATAATAATAATAATGATGCTAATGATTATCTCACTGTAAGAGTAAAACAACTCTAGAGAGCAGGATGACAATAATGAGAAAGCGAGCAAATTGAGAAAGCACACATGTAGATGGTTTAGCTTGCGCTGGCTCTTGTCTCCGAGGGAGATCGGCAAATGTGTTTGTGTTTAGGAGGGGGACACACCCCTGTGCTCCATCAGCACCTGCTGCTCTGTCTGTGATTGTGGAAAAACACAGTTAGCAGGACCTCTCCACCCCCAAACTAACAACATGTGCACTGAAATGGGCTTAAGGCAATTTATAGTGAACCAGCTGTAAAATGGTGTTTAACTCCCTCTTTTTTTGTTGTTGCTTCTGCAGACACGCTTACAGATATTGCCATGGAGAAATCTATGACAGATCAAAGCTACTCCACCCAACGGCTGCCCCCCATCTCTTACACTGGCCGTTTCACCCTCGAACCTGCCACCAACTGCAGCAACAGTCTGTGGGCTGAGCCTCTGTTCAGCCTGGTGAGTGGGTTGGTGGGCATCAACCAGCCCCCCACCTCCATATCATCTTTGACCTCTCAGGCAACTGTCCCCTCTTCCTCATCTTCGTCTTCCATGCCTTCCTCCTCTTCCTCAGCTACATCAAGCGCCAGCCTGAGCTGCTCTGTCCACATGAGCGAGCCCAACCCCATCTACTCGGCAGCTCCTACCTACTCCAGCGCCAGCCAAGACATCTTCTCTGAACATGGGCCCAACTTCCCAAACACAGTGGGCAGCGCGCTGCAGTACACCCCTTCAAACTACCACAATGGCAAGAACTGCAGCACCAGTTTCTCTGTGCCAATGATACCAGACTATCTGTTTTCCCAGCAGCAATGTGAAATAAACTTGATGGCCCCTGACCAGAAGCCCTTCCAGACGCAAGGAGGTCAACAGCCCTCCCTGACACCACTGTCCACCATCAAGGCCTTTGCGACACAGGCGGTTGGACCTCAGGATCTGAAAAGCGGCTACCCGGCTCAGCTCATCAAGCCCAGTCGCATGCGCAAGTACCCTAACCGGCCAAGCAAAACACCCCCACACGAGCGGCCCTACGCGTGCCCTGTGGAGACCTGCGACCGTCGTTTCTCACGTTCAGATGAGTTGACACGTCACATCCGCATCCACACAGGCCAGAAGCCTTTCCAGTGCCGTATCTGCATGCGTAACTTCAGTCGCAGCGATCACCTGACAACCCATATCCGCACACACACGGGCGAGAAGCCCTTTGCCTGTGAGATCTGTGGCCGCAAGTTCGCCCGCAGTGACGAGCGCAAGCGACACACTAAGATCCACCTGCGGCAGAAGGACAAGAAAGCAGACAAAGGTGCTACCACTGTACAGTGTTCAGTTGCCAATGCCTCAATCTCAGCTTCCTCACCCGTGTCCAGCTACCCCTCTCCCATCTCCTCCTATCCATCCCCAGTCTCCTCCTTCCCATCCCCTGTAAACTCCTGTTATTCCTCACCGGTCCACACCTCCTACCCCTCCCCTTCCATCGCAACCACTTACGCTTCTGTGACCAATACCTTCCAGACACAGGTGGCCAACTCCTTCTCATCCTCAGTGGCCAGCAACATCTATAGCTCTCCAGTCACCACCCCGCTGCCTGACATGCAGGCATCACTTTCCCCACGAACAGCCGACATCTGCTGAAACTTTTATCACCTCCTGTCTCCCCTAGCGTAAAAGAACAGAAATGTCAATGACTTTTAAGTTCCCTCAGCAAGAAGCACTTTTCTGCCCATGCTCCCAACATGGTCCAGTTAAAAAAAAAAGTCAGCAAAGACATTTGAAATCAAAAGGAACTTTTGTGTCATTCTCTCCTTTCAAATCCTGTCCTTTCAAGCGAGGCATGTGAGACTTTCGAATGACAAACAAAAGCAACAGGCTTCAGCAAGTTTTTCCTCAGACTGTGCGTGCACAGATGTACTTGCGATGCAGAATGACAAAAAGACATTAATGGTGTAATCGAAGCCTGAGGGCTTCAGGCTCAGATGCTTGACCTGACAGGTGTACAGTTACAAAAGACATTTAAATAATATACATAAGCTACAGTATATCGTACATGTTCCATGTTTCATTTTTGTTTTTACTTTTTAGTACCATTGTTGTGAAAATTGATTTGAATATTTGCATTGTGTTATTCTGAATTGAGCAGGGCCATATTCTCTAAGATACATTCTGTATTATGTAGTAAAAATGCTGTGATAAGTTCTTGACTTCGTTTGACTAGACGCACTTAAGTATTCTGATGCATGTAGAAGAGTGATGTTAGTTTCTCTTATTTTGTAAATATCATCCACTGGTACTTTCATTCTCTTTCTCAAATGTGACAACAAATATCTGTTAAACATAAGAGGAAAACATCAGAAAAGTATCAACCACAAATCTTAATTTTTTTTTGGTGCCTTTTGTGAAGCCTTGCAGACGATTTGACAGATATCAGCGTGTGGATGCGTTGCATCTAGCCTTAAGGTGTAAGGGATTTTTTTTTTTTCTCATTTCTTTTTTCTATATTCAGAAAGCCATTTCAAGGAAAGAAGGGAAAGGATATGAGGGCACTGCATTTCTTTGGGATGTCAGCAAAACAAAAGAAAACTATAAACTATATTTTTGTAATGAAAATGTACATATCTACATCTTGAGGAGTTGGAATGCTGTAGTTACCTACTGAGTAGGCATGGGATTTTTTTGTATGTTATTTACATGCGGTCCATTATTTTGTTGTTATTTTTATTTTGTATTTGTGTTTGTTAAAAAAAAGTGACTGTTTATGGCTTCTAAACACATTGAATGCGCTTAACTGCCAATGGGATATTTGGTGTACAAGATATCCTTAAAGAACAGAAATATAAATAAAACAAATATATAAATATATACGTTGAATCTCTGTCGTCCTTTTCATTGCTTAGCAACATGAGTGTGAATTCTCACACATCTCTATGGATACTCCTTTATAGAGTGAACACATGTAACCATGTACTTAAAAAAAAACTCCCTATAATTCAGCATTATTAAAAGCCAAGTTACAACATTCATATTATTAAAACATTTCATCGTACACAATACAACAAACATTAATATTAAATTGTTTTTGGATTGAAATGACAGAAGCTGACTGAAATTAATCACTGAAATTTTCAGACTGAGAATGAAAAGTTTCAATGCAATACAGAGTGGATAGTTTGTCAATGAGGAAATTGTTTGCTTAGCTTTGAAGGATCAGACTTTTTAATAGAATAAATCAGAACACGTCTTCTCAAATGAAACTACAATATAGCCTAGAGCCCAAAAAAAAGAAGAAAGAACAAAATTAATAAATAAAATCAACTTGACATCAAAAATATATATACTGATGCATTCTTTTGTTCAGAAGTTTGGCAAGTTGAGAAGCCAATCATTGAGTTGATACCGCAGATCAGATTGTCTCTCTTTATTACTTATCAAAAGAGCTCCTGGGCGTCATGAGAATATGTTATCAAAAGATAGCATGTACGAATGTGACTGGATGCGCTTGGGGCTTAATTATACATTGATAGCAATCTTGTAAAATCAGTCGACACTAATAAGACGCCCTTGTAATGGGCTTCAGTGTCTATTGAGTTTGTCAGGGGGGAAAAAGTCTCAATATCCAAGTTGCTTTTAAGTATAAGGCAGCTTTTGCTCTATTGTATGCTTTACCTTCCTACATGAGTGCCTTTGTAAAAGAGAAATAATAATGTGCTCATACTAATTTCTGTGCCACCAAAAAGATCAAATGAAAAAGCGCTCTCTATCTTTCTCTCCCACTATCTTGGCTTCCAGACGTCGTGTGCTCGTTATAGCACGGTTAAGCTCTTTTGTCAGTGAAGATACAAGTTGAACAGGTTTAATGTGACAGAAATTGGGGGTGTATACATACATGTGTAGTGTGTCTGTACATTTATTTCCTTATTTATTGCAGTGAAAAGCCAAAAACCAGGTTGATCTTTCTACCACTGCAGATAAACATATTGTAACCATATTGACAAACAGCTGAGAGAGAAAAGAGGTTATTTTTTTCTGAATCAGATGATAATCGGTCAAATTGGAACACTGCTAGATACATTAAAATCTCAGAACTTAAGGGTGTGTCAGCAGCACTGGGATGGAAAAATTGGCTTGTGTTTTTGCACGGGGTACTTTCCCGAACTATGAGGCAATTTCAGACCAAAAAATTAACCCACAAAACAGCACTAAATTCGAACATAGCTAAAAGAGAAATAACAACCATGAGATAGAGCGAGTTGAAGGGAAAGAATAACACAAAGGAAAGTTATTATGGTAATTGGTCTCATAATCCCAAATTGACTCTATACAAATGTCTTGAATGAACCGCAATGATGGAAACCCTGCTCCCTTTTTCATACACACCTATTATTTGACAGGGTCACTCATATGGCCATTCGTACACACTCTTCCAGGGGGACTCATGTGAAACCCGAGACCCTCATCCAAGGGGATATGAGAATAAGAAACATTTGCAGAAAAAAGCAAATAAAGTGAAGTCGCTTTGCAAAACTACAGCAAAACAACTCTCCAAAAGTGTTGGTGACTACAGCTTGAAACTCAGATGATAATGTTTAATTTTAAGTATTTATATGGCACAGAAACCATGAGGATTTCGGTGGTGCTTGAAACCAGAGCTGTCGAAATCACTGGTGAGTGAAATCTGAACAGTCAGTGGTCACAGACATTTTTTCAGGCTGGTTTATTTGCATTACAGAGAGTTGCCACAGAGTAAAAGATCGAACTTGGGGCTTAAGAATCGATATCGAGATCATTCAAATGAAGATCGCAATGCATTGGAAAATAGCACATTGCAACAAATGCATTACCTGTGGAGAATATAATATAATATAATATAATATATCTTTCAATTAGTCAACCTTTTTCTTGGACTTGAAACAAAAGTAGGAAACTTTTGTTGTTAAATTGTTTATATTTTAGTGCATTTCTATCTTCATACTGTGGGAGGCTTTGTTTGGCAAATGTTAATAAATATAATTGTTACATAGTGTTATGTTTTCTAAGGAACTAAATGCATTCTGACTGTAAACCCACATTTCCCCCCCACCCCCATTCACGCTAGCGCCATCTTTGATTTTTAATGGGAATGAAAACGAGGCTGTGATGGATAGACTTACAGTCTCTTCAATGACACGAATGGTATAAAGCTCCTAGATCACACTTGATTTCCACATCTCATGTTGTCTGTAGTTCTTTGACAGATATTTTATAAATGTTTTGTCAGCAGAACGATACAAAAACACTTTAATCTGCAGTAAAGCCCATTGAAGAGGCTGTTAGTCTATCCACCACAGCCTCGTTGTCATTCCTGTTAAAGATCAAAGATGGCGCTGCCGTGAATATGATTTAAATAAAATTTTAGCATATTCAAAATCTGCAATTAATCGCTGATTATCTGTGAAAAATCACGTGATTTATTGTGATTAACTATAAAAAAAAAATCATCCAATTAATCGCAAATAAATATTTGAATTAAAACTCTGTTTGGGATAAAAATGCAACTTGTTTTTAGTATGACTCAATGGACATTTCAACCTAGAAATGTCATGTTACATGTCAGTACCCACGTCATATCATTTTGCCAAAATGTTGCCACAGTAACATCATTTTCATGAGATCAGGCTCGAAAACGTTTGAAGCATCACAACATTTAGTTACTCTCCAAAAAAACGAAGAACCTTAATTTAGTTTCATTATAGCATTGTTTTGCTAAACATCCTCTGTTAATTTCTACACTACAGGCTAATTTAGCACTAAAACACTCAGACGGGGTTCTGCTCTAAAGCATCTGTGATAACAAATCACAACCCCCAGATCTGTGGTCATTTTAGAATGGTTTGTGTTTCATATTCAACAGGCACCACACAGTGCTGTGCTAGCCGAGCGCTAGCAGCATCTAAAGACTCCGTAGGGGAGCGGGAAATCAAAGCACCGTCCCACACCATGTTTAAAGCTGCCTTCATGACAATATGTCCCTCACACCCAATTCTAGAGCAGAAAAGAGTTCTTTCAAGTGTGCTGGATGTGTTGATAATGTTTTCCCTTTGCCAGCTTTTGCAATGACTTTGCTGCTTTTGCTTGTATCAGAGTTGACTGGCTGACATGCAGGGCTCTCTCGGATTTGGAGAAAGCGAGATAGAGGACAGAGATGAAGACAGAGGAAGCAAGAGAACACATCGCTCATCTCCCCGAATGTCAACTCACAATAAAGCCACCTCACCAATTCTCCCACGAGCCGAGACATCAAGGCCCTGCCTGTTAAAATAAGTGTTTGTTCTCTTATTCTTTTTGGACCTTTTAAAGGGAGGAATGGGGAGGAAAAAGAAAAGAATGAAAAGGAACGTGCGATCATTCTCTATCATTGCCTGTCTCTACATACTTGTGCCAAGTTAAACGGCATATGCTAATGAGCTCCCTCCATTTCTGATGCAAGGTCTGTATTCTACTCTTTCTTTCTCTCTGTGTCGTTTTCTCCCTTTCATCCAGCAACAAATACTTTCTTATTGCATCTTTGCCCTCAGGCCTTTTAAGATCTCTTTTTGAAATATGCTGTTTGATAAGCACATCATTGGCTAAGTCCCTACAGTGATTAGGGTTTGACTTTAATGCGTTGGCGACACAGAGAGAGATAGAGGGAAAGAAAGAGAGAGAATTGAGAGAACTGATGATGTTGAGGCATGACGCTTTGCACTTCACTAACTCTGCTCACCTCTTCACAAATGAAATGAGATGCTTGCACCTTTTAGATCAGACATCTCATCTGCAGTATTATTAAATAGTTATATGTTGTGATTATTTCATTCAATGAAAGTGTTTCAAATAAATTATTACCAGGGAGAACATTAATTAAGAACAGGTAACTTAATTACAGGTTGCTAGGTTATTGCAATGGGGATGCTATGGCGTTCTGGTTTTAAGTGTGTTGCTTTGCAGTTGCTTTGCAGTTGCTTGGATGTTCTGAGTGGTTGTTAGCTTGTTGCTATACTGTTGTCAGGGTTTTATGAGTGGTTAGAAGTGTGTTGCAATGTGGTTGCTGGGGTATTCTGAGTGGTTGCAAGGGTGTTGCTATGCAGCTACTAAGGTTTACAGATTGGTGGTTAGCACATTGCTATTTAATTGCCAGTGTGTTCTTAGTTGTTTTTAGCATGTTATGTGGTTGCTTGAGTGTTCTGAGGGGTTTTTAGAGTGTTGCTATGCGGTTGCTAGGGTGTTTTAAGTAATTGCAAGGGTGTTGAATTGCTATGCATTTGCATGTGTTCTGAATGGTTGTTAACGCATCTCTATATGGTTTCTAGGGTATTCTGAGTTGCTAGGGTCCTCTAAGGTCTTGCTAGAGCCCTGCTAGGAGATTGCAAGTTACATACTGGAACAAGTCAAAGGAGTCCACACCAAAATCTCTAAGATATTCAGGTCCTAAGATATGACTCAGGTCCATCCTTCAATGTAAGTCTATGGGATTTTTATCATCCCTGTTATCATCCACCAGTAGCAGGACGAGTTACTCACTGAAATGTAATTTTCAGGGTTAAAGGTTTTGGAAAACCTTAGCAAGCACCACTTATATCATAATTGGGTAGTGTTTTGTTATTGGTTAAAACACACATAATTGGGTTATATAGCTATCATTCAATTGCCTGTGCTATCACTGCTTTTCTCTATATTGCATTTTTGTTGATCCTTGATCAGCACTGGTATCATTCTGTGCCTCATTGACTTACCTCATAATGTTTCCCCACAAATGTTGACCTGATGTTCAAATCTTTCCCACCACCTAGCTGGATTACAATCATCAGACACATCACTGTTTGCATCAAAACCACTGAAACATAACAATCATATTCAAAAGGACACACCTGCTCAATGCCTCATCAATAATGTACTTCCTATCTGCTCAAGGGCATAGATTTGGCTTGAACATTGAGGGGGTTGCAGCGTGAATGTGTGTGTGTGGGGGGTGCTTACTTGTTTTGATTATTGGGGTTGGGGGTTCCCCCTGGAATCAATGCCTCTGTATCTCCCAATGGACCATGTGCTGTTATGTACAAGCTCACAGCTGTTTCACTAAGAGCTGTCCACACTGGTCGTGATTAATATAAAGCATAAAGTCATTTTCCTCCTGCAGGGCTTGTATTACAAAGTAAAGCTCTCAATCTGTTATAGAAAGGTATTCCACACAGGGCAACTATTTGGGCACAAGTATATTTTTGGGAAACAGGCATCAACATTCAGCAGATACGTTATTACTAACGTTTTTTACTCTTTGCCCCACACTGACTCTCATTTCTAGAGGTGCTGCCTTGTGATTTTGCACAAAAATGTACTTCTGAAGGATCATCATACACCTACACTGTTTAGTGCTTAAAGGTACCTGGTTTACAATCCTAACCTATTATATAACTGTTTTGACAAAGCAAGGAAAATTGTGACAGCATTTGACACCCAATAATAACCATGCACTTTTGTATTATATATATAAAAAAGAGTTTTGTGTACCACAGTGGAAATGTCATATGAGTTTTGCAAATGATGACTAGACTCTCAATTTAAAGCAAATGATCTGATGAAGGTACGACCAAATTTAGATATGCATGGTTTCTGTCACAGCGTTTTAGACAAACACTCCCCCACCCCCAACCACAATAATCATGCAACTTATCAAAGGTAAAATTCATTATTTTTGAAAGTATTACTTTTGTATGACTTTCTTTCTTCAGTTGCACACAAAAGTAGATGTAAGACAAAATGTTAGGTACTGACAGTCACCGTTCACTTTAATTGAATAAAGAAGATGCAATGAAAGTAAATGGTCACTGAAGCTAACATTCTGCATAACTTCTCTATTTGTGTTCCACAGAAGAATAAAGTCATACAGGTTTAGAACATTATTAGGGTGAGTAAATGATGACAGTTTTAATTTTCGTTTAACATGATTGCAATTTACTTTATTGTAAATGACTTTGGTTTGAAAGCTTCTGCAAAAACATAAATGTAGTTTTTTAATGTTTCCACATTTTTGCATCCTAAAGTCAGTAACTGTCAAATTACTATAGAACTGAGCTGTACAGATGTAAAATCACATCTGTGATCATGATCGTGCATGCTCTGGGAAACTGCAGTAGCCAGCAGTGACATAATTCAATCTGCTGCACAGGAGGAGCATCAGACTCTGGACACATCACACTTCTGCAACAAAAGCACTGGAAAATTGGTGGGTAAAAGTAGTGCATTTGTAGCGTAATGAGTCCCTTCTTGATAATGCTCTAAAAAGAATGGACATATAACTAGAAAATACTGCACAAGTGCTTGCAAGTCGAAATATGTCATCAAACTCTGTGAATTGTATCCATACATTTTACAGTGCAAGCACAGTAATAATCAAACCCAGTTGATCCTTATTTAAACATAGAGGAAATGTGTTTTAAAGAGCCTAAAACACATCAGAATCAATCAATTCCTTGACTTTGTATCCTGCACTTTTCCGCATGTTCTGTGCCATTACACCTGCTGTGTGTCCATGCCAGCGATGTCAATTCACTTCAGCCATAAACACACACCACATGTCAATTAAAGTGAGAGCAGCATCTCACCATTGTGCTGACACCTGCCCTGACACACACAAATACACACACCACAACCAAATGTCCATCTGTGTTTCACTCCAAATACCCCCTTATCCTGAGTTCACAATATATGAACCATATCCAGCAATTTAAATCAATGTGATCGGGTTCTGATGCAATTGTTAATGATTAATCATGCTATTCTAAATGCTGAAGTCCTCACGGTCAAGCTTACAGCTGTCTGTAGTATGTACTAGAGGTAAAAGTAAATACATTTATGTATAATCTCTGGCATATCACACACAATTTTCTCATCTTCTGATTCAACCACATTTAACCATGACATAGAGCGAGCCATGGCTGTGTGCAATGACAAATCCATCATGCCACTTGTTAGGTAACGCCATCAGGTGTGTGAACTTTAGCTGTGATAAATAATGCAAAAAGTGATACGAATGAAACATTCAGTTATGTAACCAAATAATGGCTTTATGCATGCTAAAGCCACTGACTAATGGCACATGCATTGATTTATATGACCAATTTATAAATGGATGTCAAAATGAGAAATACATCGCCATGTAATAAGACATATAATCAGGGTTGAGGAGTAATGGAATACATGTAACTGATTACGTATTTAAAATACAAAATATAAGTAACTGTATTCCACTACAGTTACAATTTAAATAATTGGTAATTAGAATACAGTTACATTAGAAAAGTATTTTGATTTCTGAAGAGATTACTTTGCATTTTATTGTCATTTGTTTCATTTAATATTTAGTTCTTTCAGACAGAAAACATTTATACATATAAATGATGTGATCCAAAGTGCATTTGAACAGCAGTGAAACACTTTCTAATGATGTGTTACATTCATATGAGCAGACAGAGAAGTAAGTTTGAAGTAAGTCTGAAGCAGAATAAATAGAAATAAGCCTTGTGTAAAATGTCAGCTTTACGCTAAGCTAAAATGCTATTTCTAGCCATTTTCCATGCACGTTACCAGACACGATCATATGTTTTTTTAACAACAAAATTTGCGTTAGATCATTGCGTTAGGAATTTTGTCACACTGTACTGGCAGAGTTTTTATAATCAAAACAAGTGAAAAAAATCTACCAGTGCTGAAGTAGTAATCTAAAGTATGTAGAATACATTACAAATGACATTTTATAGCATGTATTCTGTAATCTGTAGTGGAATACATTTCAAAATGAACCCTCCCAATCCTGCATATAACATACATCACATGTATCAGATGACATAAGATCAAAGGTCTTCCACTAAGACATTCCACTAAGACTGTATGTTTTATTAGCATACAAAAAGAATGGAGCTACAGTATAGGGGAGACCGGAGACTTTTTACTCTAATGAATATTTCTCAAGTGTGGTTTGTGTACAGTCAGTTTTTGTACAGACACATACACACCTTGAGCCTATAGTGGGGTATGTTGTAATATGGGTAAGTCCTATAATGGTAACCTGTTGTTTACTGAAACCAACCAACAGAAAGAGTATATAATTTTATATCAATTATATAAAAAATGGTATAATCACGTGACGCAACGTTTTTTTGTCCGGATCAATTGTTATAAAAAAAAATTAAATACATTTTTGAATTCACTTCCACTATGAACATGTTTTTACTTACGGAGTTTAAAGTCATTTTGACATTGGTTCTGGGCTGAAAGTCTAAAATATGTAAGTGGTGTAACCGAGACATAAATGAGAAATAAAAGGCTAATTAAAAGCTGAAATTCTTGACAAAAGAAATGTTGGCCTCGGTAGTTTGAAATAATCTTTTAATATTATTTATTTAAAAAAATAGCAGTGAAAAAAATATTGTTTTAAAATGTTAATATTTGAAAAACTTCTATCAATCAAATCAAAGTCATGTGGTGTACAACAAATAAATAAATACATGTATATGTATATGTCTGGCACCAGCAATCATGCCACAGTCCAAATCATTGAGATCACATTTTTCCCATTCTGATGGTTGATGTGAACTTTAACTGAAGCTCCTGACCCATATCTGCATGATTTTATGCACTGCGCTGCTGTCACACGATTGGCTGATTAGATAATCGCATGGATTGTTGGTGCCAGATGGGTTGGTTTGAGTATTTCTGTAACTGCTGATCTCCTTGGATTTTCATACACAACAGTCTCTAGAATTTACACTAAATGGTGTCAAAAACAAAAATCATTCAGTGAGTGGCAGTTCTGTGGATGGAAATGTCTTGTTGATGAGTCCACGGTAACTCAGATAACCGTTCTGTACAATTGTGGTGAGAAGAATATCATCTCAGAGTGGTTTACATATTTTGAATTGTACTATGTTCATTTTCTGTTGGTAGGTTCATTTTCTTTCTAGTCAAAAAAGAGTTAAGAACTGCAGCAGTGTTGCAAGCATGTTACTGTAAAATTAACAGTGTCTTGCTGTTGCTGAAATGAACAGCTAGACACAGTTTTTACAGCTACAGTATACAACTGTAATTTAGCAGCATATAGCTGTCAAATTACATACTATCTACTGTTGTTGAAATTAACAGCAATGTTTCCAGCATGCACCGCATCATGCAGAATGTACTTAGATTTTTATATATTTATTGGTTTATGTTTACGTTGTTTTTGTTGCAGTCTAAGTTACTTTTATTTTAACGTTCAGCTTTTACTTTTTCACATAAAAGTATGTTTGTTATTTGTCACCATTGTTGCGTTTTGTATGCCGAGAGTTGATTTCTGTGTGTGTCTTGATAACACCTCAAGTTGTGCTGTAAGTTCATCAAAACATCAAACACTCAATTTGCTGAAATCATTTTGCTGAAATATCCTTTACTGATTTTGCTTTTTTGTTTTTATGTGTAATGCATCACTATTGACTCATAAGTGCCATATGCAAGGTAGGATCAGATATTCAATCTGACCTTAGGTTTTGTCTTCTAAGTAGCACAGTGCAACAACTTGACTGACTGGAAGAACATAATATAATAATAAAGAAGGTCCAAGGTGCCAGCTCAAGAGAACACTAATCACTATAATGGTGACTTCAAACAAAACATAACTATTGATAACAAAACAACAACATTCTATTAAGTCTTTTAAAACTTTTGTACGTGTTTTTTTTTTACAATTTATGTAGCCCCAATGCAGCATACATACTTATTTAAGTGCAAAGGCTTATGGGTATTTCACCATTATAACCCACAATGCAGTGCTATACTGTTATTTGAACATTTACATGTTGTTGTTGTTGTTCTTTCATAATAAATACACTGTTCTACCTGAATTTTTTTACATTTAATATGTACATTGCTTTAAATGTTGATTTTCTTTTTTTACGTTACTTCTCATTAGAGAGACAAGTGACGGCTGATGTGAGATGATAAAGTACAGAGGTGTTGGTAAGAAACATCATGAACACTAACCTTGTGCCACAAACTAAATGAGTTAGGGTTAGGGTTAGGTTTTTGTGGGTAGGGGAAAGCCTCACTCATGGGTTCACAAGGTCCCCAGGTGAGAGCTCTCAAGGCATGGGTGCAGCTTTAAACTTGGGACCACTCATCACATTCCCATTCTCAGAGTTAGTTTTCTGGGGGGGTTCCCAGGTTCAGGTTAGGTTTAGGGTCTGGCCTAGGGGAAAGGTTAAAATGCTTAACCTATTGGTTTTAAGGTTAGGTTTAGGCACCATAAAAAGAAAAACCCAAGTGAGGGAGGGAGGAGGAGAAGTCTAGCTCGGATTAAACCGGAGGAACTCCCTGGTAAGTATTCACACTATAAAAGGTAAGGAATTCAGTCAGACCATGTCTTCATATCTTTTTTTCCATCTCCTTTTCCCTTTTTTACTTTAATCATATCCTAACCTACTTTCTCTTTAAGTATTCAGGGAGGACGGTAGGAGTCACGTCATGAGGAGCTCCAACACTAGGCCTCAAGACGGGGCAAGAGGAGCAAGAGGCTACCCATACTATTTTACAGGTAAGTGCTTTTAAAGGGAAACCTATTAATATTTAGGGTTAGGGTTAGGTTAGGGTTAGGTTTCAAAACCTAAGCCTAATATAAGTTTCAAAATGTCACTATAGCTTTCAACAAGATGATATCATGATTTTAAAAATACATTTTCCCTAATGCCTTGCATAGAACAGCTATTTGCCATAAAAATAGTCACTTCACAGTGAGACTGCTCTTGATCTCCCAGAATGCAAAATTTTTAACAGCAGACGAAGATTTTAATAATCACAGTAGATTGCTGTAGGAATTTGGCTGTAAATTTACAGCAATTCTTTACAGTGTAGGTTGCGTGTAAATGACTGAAAAACAATAAATACATCTGAATGAAGCATATTTTGTCCATGATACATTGCTATTAATCGCGATTAACTACAAAAAAACGTGAGATTACTAGCGATTCAAAATTTTAATAGTTTGACAGCCCTAATATATATATATATATATATATATATAGAGAGAGAGAGAGAGAGAGAGAGAGAGAGAGAGAGAGAGAGAGAGAGAGAGAGGATATCAAGTTTCACATTTTTTGTAGTTTTGATTTATTTATTTATTGTGTGGGTTTGTTTTCCCACTACCGTCACATGTGTTGCTCAATATGTGTTTGACTGCCATCTCTTGAAATTTCAGTGTGGAAGTAATGAATCCTGTTTTTATATTTGTTGCATCATCTACTTGATTAATCTAGCCAAATTTGTTGTGTTAGCTACAGTGTTACACTTTTATGTGAAATCAACCCACAAAAAAATGGCTTAAATATAGTTGACTCTGTATATTGAAGTGGGATACACAAATGTTACAAATTGAAAAAAATCAGCTTTGAATTCAAATTCCTTTTTCTTGTAACACTTCCCATTTTTTTGACTATCCCCTGAACATGTATGAATTCCAAACTTGGATCTTGACTGGTACAAGCACCAACACATGCACACACACATACAGTACATGGCTTGGCTCTGTCAGACAGTAAATTAATATCCCATAGGAGGTTACTTCACTCAGCAAGATTGTCAGGGAAATTTAAGAAATGTTTTCCAGGGCCTGGGTAGCTCAGCGAGTATTGATGCTGACTACCACCGTGAGTTCGAATCCAGTGTGTGCTGAGTGACTCCAGCCAGGTCTCCTAAGCAACCAAATTGGCCCAGTTGCTAGGGAGGGCAGAGTCACATGGTGTAACCTCTTTGTGGTCACGATTAGTGGTTCTCGCTCTTAATGGGACACGTGCTAAGATGTGCGTGTATAGAACAGCATGAGCCTCCGCATGCTGAGTCTCTGCGGTGTCATGCACAACAAGCCCCAATAAGATGCAAGGATTGACGGCCTCAAAAGCGGAGGCAACTGAGATGTGTCCTCCACCACCCGCATTGAGGTGAGTAACCGTGCCACCATGAGTACCTACAAAGTAGTGGGAATTAGGCATTCCATATAACGTTTCCAATTTTCTAGTTATCCCAGGGTTGCTTCACATGTCATGTCATACATGACACAACTATTTCATTTCTACGAACTTGACACGTGTTTTAAACTAGATTTTTTTGTAAAATATTTGTATTACCTATGACAACATTATTTGCCAATAAGCCATAAATATAGAAATCACAATTGAAAACTTCCCCCAATAAAAAGCTCCAACCTGACATTTATGAAAAATGGCCTTGATCTGAATCATACACAGGGGGGTATGTATGATTCAAATTGAATCTTTGTAAAAAGTAGAATGGCTGACAGAGCTAAAGAAAATAGATAATCAAGCAACATCACACTCGCAATCGTGCTGTTGTACTGAATATCATCATGGCTATGATTTGGCTGTAGCCACAAGACTGCAGGCAGTCGTGCTGTTGTGCGAGAGTGATATTTTTGCTTTATACAACAGTTCTAATAACAACAGTTAACTACATTTTATTGGTCATTTTGCCAAGGTAAAATCACAATATATCAGTGTGATTTTATTGTTTACTTGTCAACCCAAAATCTATTAAAAAAATAGGTTTTTTTGATATATGCTGATTTTGATCTTTATGTTGTTTGTTTGTTTGTTTTTGGAGGACAGACTACACAAAAATATCCAAACACCAGCTTTGAACTTGGTCATTCAAACTGTTAGAAAAAACCAGCATTGAATAAATTTGATTTAAATCTTATAGTTACTAAGATATATCCATTGTGACAAAAATGCATATACGTGATTGCATGATGGTACTCTGTTTTTATGAAATCTTAATGTTAGCCTACAGAAAGTAGAGGGTTGGGATTCTGCAAAACCAGTTTTTCTGATTGTATCAGTAATATGTTGTATCTGCATACATATCAAGGGATTCTATTTTTTTTGCTGTTGATGTTTTGGAGAATAGTTGTTGTATTTTTCTACCGTTGCCACAGGCATCCTTGAGGGATGCGACAATGGGAATTCAAATACTGCCTGGTGACAGTCTTTGTAATAGCACGGCTACAAGAGAACTGCAATATGAAGAGAATACCACCACAGTGTTTACATAGCTGCAAGGCCATGGATCCACACAATGTGAGGTGTGTAAACTGAAGGCAAAATGGTGCTAAAGACTATTTCATCCATTACAAGGACAGCAAGAGAAAGTCAAAATACCTGGCACCCTTAACTTTCCTGTGCCCCCTCCATGCTCGCCTTTGATACAGTGAAAGAAAGCTATGGTATTTTTAGGATCCTTATGATGAGATGGAACCAATCTCTCTTCTCTATGGGGGCTGATGTCACCAGGGTGCGTGGGCATGTGGCAGGGATGCTGGGCTACCTGCTGTGAAAATGTGTAGTCTCTTTCTACCCAGGAATTAGAGCAATACAAATTATATTCTAATACAACCTGTGCAGAAGCAGCAACCGATAGATTGCAGAACTGCACCAGTTTGATTGCTGGCTACAAGCTCCATTTCCATGGAGAAATGTTAGAGCATCTTATGAAAATACTTTTAACAATTTTCAAATAATGTTCAGATAATTTCAAATAACACGGAAGGCTTTTGTATACACTTGAAATTTAAAGGTACATTGATATGGTTTGTTCTCAGAGGAACCTTTTTGTCTACTTAAGGGTAGCAAATCAAGGGTACCACCCCAGTGATGGCATTGTACCTTAAACAGAGTGTGTATAGAATTTGGGCTCTCTAGTGAGAATGACAAGGGTGTAGGACTGGCTTTGATGTCAACATCCATATTTCATAAGCATGCATATACTGTATTTGTAACAAAAAATGAATGCCATTTTAAAGCATTGCTTTTTTTATTACTCTCTGAGAAGTGTTCACCCAATAGAAAATAAAACTTCTGTCATTATTTACTCAATTACTCAATGTTTTGAGTAGTAGAGTTGCTTTTTTTCTAAACAATAAAAGTCCATGGTGATTTATATTGTGAAGCTGCTAAAAAGACAAAAATCACAATGAAAGCACTTGTGTTTATTCACTATATTGAACCTAACCATACACAGTAGCATTGTGTGAGGAACAGAAATTCGCTGAAAACCATCCCTTTCGCAGTAGCTCTTGAATTTCATCTGCGCTTGTGTTCAATTCAAAACAGTCGAACAAGTAGCATCACAATCGTTCACGAGACACACAACCAAAGATATCATACCTGCCACGAAGCCATGTTTGAATATGTGCAAGCGCATATGAGATTTGAAAGATATGCACAAGCAAACATTTTCAGCAAATAACATTTATTTGCTAAATAGGCTTATGGAGCGGAGGAGGGCGGAGCCGGGCTGGAACAAAGCATGCCCGGTCCCCAATCAGCCTGATGGTGTGCGCGAGGGATAAAGGCAACCGGTGACGACAGTTCAAGAGAGAGAGAGAATGTCAGGCAGCTGCTATGTGTGTTTATGTTTGTGTGTTATGGTTAATTGCTACATTAAAATATTATTTATACTGTCAACCTGGTTCTCGCCTCCTCCTTTCCATTGAAATCCTTTACACTGGTGCCGAAACTCGGGAGGAGAAGGGATGCCCGTCACGGTGTCCTCGGCACTGCCGTCCACCCAGGGGAGTGCCACTGACATCCACTGGGGGATGGAGTAACCCGACCGCCCAGACGCGGAGAATGGCTGCAGTCGGCGAAGTGAGTGAGGACTGGACTCGCCGACCACCTGGAGCGATAGGGCCGCTGCCAGGGGCGGAGGAGTGTCCCCACGGGTCGCCAAGAATGCGGGGGGGTGTTCTGTCCACTGGGGGGTCGGTCTGACTCCGGTCCCTCTAGGGAGGAGCGGCTGCCGTCTGCCTGAGAAGGTGGAGGAGTGATCGGGGACCACGCGACGGCGCATCAGAGAACCGGTGAGTTTTTCTCTCTCTCTCTCTCTCTCTCTCTCTCTCTCTCTCTCTGTCTGTCGCATCGTGTTGGCCTTTATCCCTCTCCTGTTTTGTTTTTGCCCTCCTGTCTCCTCCCAGGTCGAGAAAGGCGGGGATGACCCACCAGCAGACGGGGCACAAGGCACAATCATTTTTGGGTAAACTATTCCTGATGTATCCAAAAATTCTGTCATCATTTGCTCAGCACTGCTCTTTTTTTATACAATGAAATTGGATGATTATGTACATTAAGTAATCTTAGCCTAATTCATTTGAGGGGAAGTTTAAATACTCCACTCAATTCTATCTATCGCACATATCCCCATAAAGCCAGCAGCATTTTTGCATATTTGCATAATATATATTTTCAGATCTTGCTGTATAGGCTATAGGCTCTGATGTTTGTGCCGAGTGCAGTCCACATACAAAGTAGCCATGATTGCCACAGCCATGTAAAGTGCTAATGTAAAACATCTCATGTGCTTTTAACATGTTTTTGTCCATTGCATGACACTCATACTTAACCTGTAGCTATTTAAGGTTAAACACAAAATCACCAGAGGGGGGTAAAAAAAAAAAGAAAAGAAAAACACACTCACTTTCCCTTAAAAATGCTGCCGCTCCGACACCCATCTTCATTAAGGCGTTAAGCCATGATTGGATTGCGGACCTGGCCTGTCAAGCACCTACGGCTCTATAAATACACAATAACCCCCTCTAACCTCCCCTACTTCTAACCCGCACTATTCTCTGCCTCTAATGTACATGAAGCCTCGGATAATTGCGTTGGATTACAAAAGAGTGCCTCGCAGGTATTTTTCCCCTCTCCCCCCACTGGAAATACAGGCGCTGTTAAGTGTTATTCACACCAGCCGACTGCGGCTCAGCCACGGACTCTGATGAGCCCTAATAGAACTCCATTGTGAGTAATGACCCTCCGATCCGCGCTGTTATTCCATCTGGTTCAACAGGGTAAAAGCTCACATTAGAATGGAAATGAGCGCTATGCTTTTACCCGTCAGCTTCGGCTTGCACGGCATTCTCTGCTTGATATTGGCCTTTAAAGTACATGTAACTTATCGCCCGTTCATAACGTGCTCAGGGATTTCTGAACATGCTGAAAGGACTGATTTCCAAAGAGCCTCAGTGAATGAGTCACATTGTGCATTTCAGAGTCACTCTTTGATCAATTTGATAAAGCTCAGAGGCAAAGGCTTGGTTCAAGGTGTCTATAGACCCAAATAAACAGAATATGCAATACATGGTCCTCGCAAACATGATCCTGTGAGACACTGAATTGACAAGCTATTTACCAACAGTTAGATATAAACATGTTGTTGCTAGGTAGTTTTCTATGATCAGGCAGAGCAGGTAGCACCCTTGTGCATGAAAATTGACATTCAGATCATTGTTTACTTTAATGGAAAAGAACTCCTATATTAAAACACATAAACTTAGTGACATTAGTTGATGTCAAAAAGCAATTATCAACATGTTTTGAGGTTGAAGATATAAGTCATAAATGCTTTCTTAGACACACACACATACTTTTAAGAAAGAGATGTAAGTGCAGAGTAGTTCTAGCGGGAAGACTAGCAGCTGTACATCATCGCACCATTAGCTGGGTAATTCCTAGCCAATCACATGTAAGCCATTGCTTTATAAGTCTGCTCATAATCCATCACATTGCTGTTTCAGTGTGCTAACATGGCAACCTCCACCACCCTACCACCACCAGTTGAGTCCCGTCCTGCACGGGGGTAGGCTCCTCGCTCCTGCCTCCTATCTCTGGCAGGATATGACAGTTCAGTGTACAACTTCTTCGGACCACCAGATGGGGCATACGCCAAAGAGAGACTTTTCTGTTTTATATTCATAAAATAAATGTCATCTTAAATTTCACTCAAATCCATGAGTCTTCCTGATAGAACTATACTTTATAGCGTGTAGCGTTCCCATTCATCGCAATGGCAGTTGCTCAGCTGGAACATGCACCTGGTTTTTGTATTGAACAATGGTGTAGATTTGGTTTGAACACTGAGAGGGACCAAATGCATAAAAACAGTTCAAATTAATGCACAGATAAATAATATTATCGTATTTCTGGGGGATATGTGGACACTAAGGGAAGCCCAATAATAAGAAAACGGATAAATACACACACACACACAAGTTTTTTTTCTTCGGCATAAGTTTATTAAAGCAATGCATTGTCTATCAGACACCCCAACATAAAGAATCGGCAACGGACTTTAAATACTGTCCACAACAGGCAATTTAAAATCCGATCATGACTAAAATTTACATTTATTGTACAGAAGCAATGCTTTGAGAACAATTTAAAATGCAACTTTTCTAATTTTACTTGCTGATAGTAACTACACGCCGTCAGCATGCTTAAACATGGCAAAAAGAGACATCTTTAATTCATCACTTTAAAATCAACACAGCTAAAAAACAACTAGTTTGTTGTTGGACTACTAGTGGAACATCCTGTCCCATTTATAGAATGTGTTTCTTTCTATGACTTCTGTCTGCTTGTTTTACATTTGTCATTTTCAGTCAGTCATTTAAATGCTGCCAAACAGCCAATTTAAGATTTATTTAGTTTGTGATGTATATGAATCTGGTACATCGAATTCATCTGTTATATTAAAGCACCACGTGTTCACTGTTCGTAACCACAGCAACAGCTCCAGTACCCACACAGGCACAAGAGGTTTCCCTTTTAGGCTTAAAAAATCTTATGAAAAACTCTTTTATATTATATATTCATACATTATATATAATATTTTTGCCGTGTAAAAGCATTTCACTGTTTTTAACTGTCATTTCTAAATAAAATTATTTAATTAAATTAATATAAATTTAAAATTAACCATGATATTTTTAATCGCAGTTAATAGTAAAACCGTATAATCGTGTCATCCCTAATTAAATGCATACTCTTAAATATGTATACACTGTATCATATCAAACATTCAGAAAAAGAATTAGGGTTAATGTTTTCATTGCCTTTTTGCTTTCCTCACTGTGAAAAACAACTGATAATTTCTATGGGTGCCTTTAATATATTCACTGACTCATGTGACTCATGTTTTCAAAATACACAAAAGTTTTGTGTGGGTAGCAGACCTACAGACCGAAATTGCACGTGGCCAGCCACAGACTGTCTTGGGTGTTTTAGTCCTGCAGGGGGCACTTGACGCTCTGAACACCGAATCCGCCGTTCATCTGCATTTCTGAGTTAATACATCCTAGCCAGCACTGAGAAAAGTAACAGGTACCACGTGACACCGCCGTCTAGTTAGGCAATACCAACTCTTACAACGGAGGGGGGACTTCAGTTTTTTGTCTCAATATGACAGACTCACAGTCAAACAACTGCAAGATATCTCATACCAAATTATTAACAAGGACAGATGCATGATGGGGGCAAATCACCCCTTCACACCACTGGGGGGGACGTGTGCACCCCGTCTCCCCCAATTCCACAGCATTGTGGTGTTGAATGATATATTTTATTTATTTTTCGAAATGCAGTTACCTTTATATCGCTTGCCGGTCATATACATACAGTGTATGTATATCAGTAACCATTTGATGCATATTGTGCATTTTTTTACAAAGAGAAAATGGCATGAAATTCCACTGTCATTAGGAAGCTGACTAACATGAATTATGAATGTACCTGTTTATGCAGAACTTCATATTTTTTCTGACAACAAAGCACTTGAATGTGATAATTCCGACTCGTAATTATGACTTCAAAAGTGGGAAGTAGGATCATTCTGATCGCATAGGATGGATGCATAAACCCATGCTAAAGAGGCAAAACTGTCTGACCAAATAGGTAGTTCCACCCCAAACTCATGCCATTGGTTGAGCCAATGTTGCTCTGTCAGGCCACTTGAACAAACACACCTTAGTGTTTACACTCTTTAGGGAAATCAACTGACAAATGGCATGCTTACTCATTGTTGTCTCAGCTCATTGAACTGGGATAGTAGAGGGTATTTTAGCATAAAACATTTACACACAAATTTGACTTTTTTTCAGCTGTTTAGACTCCTTTTCTAATTCACTGACATCTGCCAGGCCCAAAAGCCCATCCACATCCATTGCATTCCTGTTCTACAGCTGAATTTCCTCAGTCTGCTCTTCCACCCAGGAAATCCTTGGACAAAATAAACGCATTCCTCCACCAAGATGAACACTAGCAATGTCACGCATGTATCCCACAAACATGCTGTGAAGGCTTGACAATCTTGCTGAGTGAAGTAACCTCATATGGGATATGTATTTACTCTCTGGCACAGAGCCAAGCCATGTGCTCTGTGTGTGTGTGTGTGTGTGTGTGTGTGTGTGTGTGTGTGTGTGTGTGTGTGTGTGTGTGTGTGTGTGTGTGTGTGTGTGTGTGTGCGTGTACATGTGTTGGCATATGTACCAGTCAAGATCCAAGTTTGGAATTCATACATGTTCAGGGGATAGCCAATAAAATTGGAAATGTTACAAGAGAAAGCAATTTGACTTTAAAGCTGATGTGAGTAATTTTATTTTCGATTTGAAAATGTATATCCCACCTTTATATGCAGAGTCAACTACAAGTAAGCCATTTGTGGGTTAATTTCACGTAAAAGTAGCTAACACAACAAATTTGGCTAGACCAATGGTTTGGGTTTGGGGCGGGAATGTATTTTTATACAACCAATGCTAGACAGGGTTGGAGGTGGGGGGGGGGGTCTATTTTAAGATGATGCAACAAATATAAAAACAGGATTCTTTACTTCCACACTGAAATTTCATGAGATGCAACTGGCAGTCAAACATACTGAGCAACACATGTGACAGTAGTGGGAAAACAAACCCACAAAAAAAAACTACAGAAAATATGAAACTTGATATTTGTGATAGCGTGACCATAGCAACATATTTGCAAACCAAAGTTATGTACTGTATTACACGTTTTGCTGCAGTTTCCCGCCCGGAATGATTTTGAAATCAGGCAAGGTTTTTAAGGTGAATTTTAGATGGATATTTTAATAAATAAAACATACTTCCCTGACCTAAATATTTTTGTCTAAACCTAACCAATAGTGTTCTAAAAGATACTGTAAATGAGAGGTTAACAAAACAGACATCTTTACCATTACCCAACACCTAAACCTAACCTATAGTATTTTAAAATGCAAATGTGACATGCAATGCAAATTTTCTGACACAACTCGGTAATTTTGTGTTGCTTCTATGGCACTTTCATTTACTTTCGTTTCGAGTGTCCTAGGCTGGGTTCGAGCCTTCATCTCCACGTCCAAAGTCCAACACTCAGGTGAACTACTGCACAAGTTAATCAAGTGTGTAAATGTAGGTGGGTCTATAATACAAGAGTTAAAATGTATAGTTTTTCAAACTATGCGTTAGAGTAAAAGTGTGTCGATATAGCAACATATCATAGCATTGTGTGATTAATACAGTCAAAAATTTGTGTTTATAATGTCATATCAGCCATTTTAGTAGTGATTTGTGTGAAAGTGAATAAACCCACAGTTGTTGTAGCATGCAGCATGTAGTGTTCAATGCACCAAAAAAGCAAAACATGGAATGCAGCACATAAAACTCAGTTTATATAGCTATAGTAGCATTCACTGTATGAGACTAGGTTGCAAAGTTTTCATTTTTGGATGAACTATTCCTTTAAATATCCCTAAAATCAGAAGTAATTGATAGAAGGAATGTTGTTCAAGCTCCAATCCCAGTCCTAACCCTAACCTCACCCTTACCCTATCCTTTAAATCTGATTGGTTTATAGGAATGTAGTAATGCTGTTCAAAGACCAACAAGGATGTTGATCCAGGAACAAATCCTGGATACTTGAAAAGCCTTTTGTATAAACTATCTCAGAAAGCCTTATGTATAAACAATATGTTTATTCAAACCCAAAGGAAGCATTCACTCCATACGGGACCTGAGAAATGAACCATGGAAAGTTCTGGACTGAAGAGTCCCTCAATAAACTGGAGGATTTTCATCTTGGAAGAATGGTGCAATACCCAAAGACACATTCAAGTATGGTGTCATTCTAGAGGGACTAAAGGGGAAAGGTTGCATTTTTATAGGTATATGGCATTTATATATACCGGTAGTAAGTTTATAGTATTATATCATCCACCAAATGCACCTTTATCTCTTTGTATTTGTCCGGCAACTTGCACTGCAAATTCAGTTTGCACGCAAGTAATATTTGTCATAGATGTTATGAATTTACAGAATATAGATGGCTGCTTCAATACCCTAATCTCTGTGCCTACCACCATGTTTGCGGCCTATCTTTTGCTTAGAGTGCAAACACACACATACACATCCATCCATCATCTTCCCTTTTGCTATATGCAACCAGGACAGGTGTATTGACTTAAATTTGTCACATGCAGAGTAAATTTATGAATCACACACACACACACACACACACACACACACACACACATAAAGTGCTTTGAGTATTTGGCCCTTCCTGATTTCTTGTTTTTTCTGTATTTTTCATACAAAATAGTTTTAGAACTTCAAACAGGATATAACATAAAACAAAGGCAACCGGAGTAAACACAAGATACAGTTTTCAAATATAAATATTTTTTTATTGAAGTAAAAAAGTTTTCCAACTCCTAAATCGCCCATGTGAAAAACAAACTGCCCCCTTAAACTTAATAGCTGGTTGTGCGACCTTTAGCAGCAACAACTGCAACCAAATGCTTCCGATAACTGGAGATCAGTCTTTCACAATGCTTTGGTGGAATTTTGGCCCATTTTTCTTTGCAGATCTGCTTTAGCTGAACATGGATAAAATCATTCGTCAGTCGTCAATCATTATTATTGGAACACCAACACTTACGAAAAAAATTATTTATGACTTAAGTTGTGATATTGATGGCACTTTCATTTAACCATCCAGTAATGTAAAAAATTCAGGTATCATCTTTGATCCCTCCCTCAATTTTGAAGTTCGTGGCATAGGAGGCGTGGTCATGTTTCAGTCTGCGGGAGAGGGAGAACGGTAAGGCTCGTCACCTGGGTCATAATTATTTCTAACACCTGTCTCTCATTATATTGATGGTGGAGGAATAAAGCACGCCAGAGCATCAGTGGGGGAGAGAGACCGACAGGCAAACCAACAGCCAAGCAGAGAGAGTGTTTTGCCCATTATTTTTGTGAATATTTTATTTTTTTGTAATGACAGTGACCGTCAAGTGCCTGAAAAGTTGAAGATTAAAAGTCTGAACCTCGAAGCAGAGTCAGCATCTTATCCGGTATCTGAGCTATGGGAAGCACTGCTAGAAATGGTTGATGGTGGGGGGAACCCACAGCGTCGTGGAAGTCGTCGATCTGGTGGTGCTGGAACAGTTTGTCTCCCAACTTCCCCGAGGCATGCCTGAGTGGGTCCAGTGCCACCGCCCGGCATCACTGGAGGAAGTTGGCAGAGGACTACATGGCAATGTTTCCAGGAGGCGGTGAAGCTGTGTCTTCTCTCTCTTCTCTCTCTCCACCCTGTGTGTCTAATGCCCCCCACCCACCCATTCCTGGCTCCTCGGAGGTGGGGAGGAGCCCCCAAACCCCACCCCTAGTCCAGAGGACCCTTTCCCATTTCTGTCCCTCCTGCTCCCCCTGTCACCCTCCGCTATCCCTCCCAGGTTGGAGAGACCATCCCATGAGTGCAGAAGGAAGACCTGGGCTGGTCTGCTGGAGCCAGGAGTGGTGTCCGGTGATGGAGGTGGGGACACTGGTCTGGATCCCCGACGCTCCACAGGCTGCCCCGATCGGGCAGGGGCGTATCGGATACCAGTAAGTATAAAATGTAGGGCAGTCAATCGATTAAAATTTTAATTAAATTAATTACTGGGTGTCCCGGTTAATTAATCGCGATTAATCGCACATACAAATATTTGCTGAGAAAGCCCCTCATATAACAATAATTCAATATATAATGATGAAATAATTATACATAGTTATCTTTAAATATTAAAAATATATATATATATATATATATATATATATATATATATATATATATATATATATATATATATATATAAAATAAAAAATATTCAGATAATTAAAATGCATTACATTCTTGTGGCAGAAGAGTTAATCATTGATAAGACGATACAAAAAGCGGTTTTAGAATACAATGTATTGTTTACTACCATATTATTGATCATAAGTCAATCATTGGCATACAGTTCACAGTAATCCATTTCACAAGCGAATTTGTCAATTAATTATGCGGTCTTTGTCAATTAGTTATGAGGGCTTGTTTAAGGACCCGTCAATGTACACCTACATCAGAATTTTTTTTTTATTTAGAAACAAGCCAGGGGTATACATAGTACACAATACTACAGACATATTTCACAATAATGCCAAAACATTATATTCATTACATAGTGTAATGGTTTTCAATGCTTTGGAGTTGTTGGAGGTACAAAGAGTATTTAAATAACATTTTAAGTCTTTACAAAAAAGTGCAAATAGGGGCTTTATAGACATACATTTACACTTATGTATAAAAAAAACTTGGCAAGAAAAATAAACAGATTAATCAGAAAATATTAACTTAAGATATCAAAACTGTGAAAACCAAATAAAACATCTTTATAAAGCAAAGTATATCTAGTTAATATAGAGATACATACAAACAAACAGCATTTTCTCCAAAATACTACAGCGTGGACACATTCCCAAAAAAGGTGAGGGGCAGATTCATCTACAGCATTACAGAAGGAGCAAAGTGGATCTATTTCAGGGAGCATGTTTCTTAAATAAAGATTGACTGGGTAAAAAAACTGTTTAAAGGACACCTCCTTAACCTTGTTGGTAATTCAATATTTGTGAGGTAAAGACCACGTCAGACATGCTTGTGTCACGTGTCGGGTGTGTTGCATCATAAAATTAAAATGTTTTGGTCACTGTGTCACGTTAAATATAGTTTAATACTCAATCTTTAAACACATCTTGAGATCCCTTGGTTCGCACGTTTATGTTGTGTGTCCGCTGGGATGGGTTATTAATGTTTTGTTCACTGTAATAAACTGTGTGTTGCTCACACAGCTGAAATGTCACTTACTGCCCTCTGGAGTAAACAGGTGGTACTACAAGCTTGAATCTCTCAGGAAAGCATTGCGATTAAATGACGGTAATTTTTTTAACGCGTTATTTTTGGTAAAATTAATCGCAGGTTATTAACGCGTTAACTCGACAGCCCTAGTAAAAGGGTATGCACCTCAAGCTTTGGTGGGTACAGGTTGTTCTCAAACCTCGATCCACCAACACTTGGTGCAAGGCGGGGCATTGGATAAGAGTAAACACGTGAGGGTGAGGTGTGTGCATGGTGACATTCACAAATATCCAGTTTTTACCATTGAGAGACGAAGCCGGCTTTAAAAATCTATTGGGGGTAATGTGTGTGGATGAGTCCTACAAAGTAGTGTCGCGGTGTGTGCCGTGTGATGCTATTGCGGGGGAGGCGGTGCCAGGGCCGTCAATGCCGGCTCTGCATCAGGATGAAATTTAGTTCTCAGGGCACAACATTCATGTCACGTACACTTCACAAACTATATGAATGATTAGGCATTAAATCGATTCACACCAACGTTTATCATACGCAAACTGACGGGTTGGTTGAAAGATTTAACAAGACCCTAAAAAACATGATTCGTAAGTTCGTACATGAAGATGCTAAGAATTGGGATAAGTGGCTCAAACCCCTGCTGTTTGCAGTATGAGAGGTCGACGTCATACGGGAAGTTGGGAAGGAAGAACCTTTGAATAGCAAAAACCAAATTCAATGCGTTCTTGACCTTAGAGCAAAACTCCACACTTTGGGGCAGGTAACACAGGAGAATTTGCTCCAAGCACAAGAACGCCAATGCCGACTGTACAACAGGGGCACTCGACTACAAGAATTGCACAGGGAGATAAAGTGCTTGTATTGCTGCCCACCTCGAGCTCCAAATTACTGGCAAGGACCCTTTGAGATCTCACGACGAGTTGTAGATCTCGATTCTGAGGTTAGGTGAACGGATAGGGGAGGGGCATGTCAAATCTACCACCTCAACTTCCTCAAACCATGGAGGGAGGTGGTGCCTGTAGCCTTGGTGACGGTAGTTCCGGAGAGGGCGGAGCTCGGCCCGGAGTTATCTCCCAAATCAAGTTTATTCACCCCAGTCCCTTGTGGAGACTGCATCTCACTGATTCTATCTAGATTCTATCTCCTAACCCTACTCCTATACCTCACAAAAAACTTTCTGCATTTTTACATTTTAAAAATGCAATTTTAAGCCATTTTGATTATGGGTACATAAAAAATATCCTCATAAACCACATTTATAGCATAATACCCATGTAATTACCGGTTTGTAACTTAAAAAAAGGCCTCATAAACCACCAACCCACACACACACACACACACACACACACACACACACACACACAAACTTTTCTCTTGGTCTGAATTAAAAAGATGTCCTAGTGTGCATCTGTGCCTCTTTAAGTCCTAAAACATAAAACAGCAATACTTTTCATTATTCAACAAACATGCCTCTGATATATACTGTATTTGTCTACTTTTTATGTAAATCTTCCCAGGAATTATGGAGATTTTTAACTTAATTTAAATTGTACCATGAATTTTCTAGTAATATTTAATATCAGACTCAAATGCTTTGATAAACACTAAAATGAAATCCAACAAACATCTCTACAAACTTTAGGAATCAATGCCAAACGTTTAAGACTCTTTGAAATAAACATGCAATTACATTCAATCACTTCAGTCAGCACCAATTGAACAAGATAATTAAATGAGTGTTTATTGATCTTAGCTTGTCAAAGTGTTGTCAGTCATCTCATGCAACTTGCTGATAATAAATTGACATTGCTTAAATATTAAAATCTCTGAGATGCTGGTTTGTGTACTCTCTCTCTCACACAATTGTTCTCTCACAAATGTACACCACCAGAGGCTAGAAAATTGACTATTCTGTTCTCTGTGTAGTCTAAAAGGTCATATACTGCCCAGCACATGAGCTGATAAGGTAATACCCCCTCATATAGAAGTGTATTAGGACCAACACCCTGCACACAGTCTACAGCTTTCAAAGGTTTAACTTACATTAGCTGCACCATTTCAGTAATTAAAGCAAACTAAAACCCCTTAACTGTGGAAAAATCACTATAATACATGGCCTATTGTGGCTTATTGCTTTTATAAAAACTCCATCAACAATAATATGTAAAACACCCTGATGTTCAGAAAATGGTTTATTACTTAAATATAATCCCAATTCCAAAAAAGTTGGGACCGTATGGAAAGTTCAAATAAAAACTTAATGGAGTGATTTGTAAATTCTATTCACCAAGTGCTATATCAAAAGCACTACAACAACACAATATTTTATGTTTTTACCTTGTGAATTTAATATTTTGTTGTTGTTTTTAATTTATTGATTTCAAATCAGATGATTGCAACATGCTCCAAAATGTTGGGACAGTCGACCTACCGATGACTTTGACCAATGGCAGTAAGGTGTTTTGCTATCGAATAGAACTTTTCCTAAAAGTTCGTCCAAGCGAGCTGTTATAAACCACAGAAACGAACGCAAAAACACCTATTTGGCCAGATTTCATCTAAATAAGGTCTCACACATTCATTCTTTGATTTCATAGGAAGTATATCAAGGCATTTACAAATCCCTCCTTTTTGTTTTTATTAGCATTTTCCAATTTACATTTCATTTTCCATTGTTCCAAATTTTTGGGAACTGGGGTTGTAGTTTATTAATTACCAATAATCAGAATTAATACTTCTTCCATTAAGTAATATGGTTCATTAGTCTAACTGAAAGCTATTTACAGTTGCCAAGCAACAGAATTGTACTACGAATTCGAGCATAGCTCGCACAATAGGGATTCCAAATAAAAAAAATCAGAAAACAGAATAAATTGCAACAGTGCCAGCCCAATTTTTTTTCAGCCATCTTGGTTTAAAAATGTAAGCGCAGCGTAGTTCTAGCGGGAAGACTAGCAGCTGAACATCATCGCACCATTAGCTGGGTAATTCCCAGCCAATCACACGTAAGCCATTGCTTTATAAGTCTGCTCACAATCTATCACATTGCTGTTTCAGTGTGCTAACGCGGCAACCTCCACCACCCCACCACCACCAGTGGAGTCCCGTCCTGCACGGGGGTAGGCTCCTCGCCCCTGCCTCCTATCTCCTGCAGGATATGACGTTTCCGAGTACTACAACTTCGGATTGCCAGAAGGGGCAAACGCCAAAGAGAGACATTATATTACTGTTTTGTATTCATCAAATAAATGGAATCTTTAATTTCACTCAAGTCTTCCTGATAGAAGTATTTTTCCCATACATTTTTATCAAGTCTTTCATAAAAGAGTTCCAAGCCATAAATCAAACCAACCAGCTCCAAAATGAGCTATACAAACTTTGATTTGAAGCAAAATAGTGCTTAGTGAGGGAATGAACTACAAACCAAATTCTATCAAATTTAATAAAAAACTATGGAAAATATATAGGCTACCTATTGATTTAAAGTGGTTGATTATAAGTATAGAAATAATATATTTAAATACAAATTATTAATGTTCATTCAGATAAATATACAAATATATAATTAGTTTGAGAGTGAAGGGAGACCGACTAGATTGCTTCATTCACAGTGCGTCATTGGGGCGGGCAGTCATTGCAGAGCACTTTTGGTGCACTTTGTTTGTCTCAATTCTGATTGGTGGATGGTTTCCCCTCAGGATCATGAGTAGCATTGTTCAACACCAGTAATTGAATTAACGCCGACTGATTGGTTCAAAAGCATAACATCGATTAACTCGGAGCTCATGGTAGTCCTGTCTTTTAAGGTTTAATATATTGTTAATAATCAATTCGCCTATGGACAAAATGAATGGGATATTTACTTCCAGAACATGACTTTTACACTCTATGACAATCAGAACTATCAGTTTTATAAATATGTGATACAGTATATGTCCACAAATCATACAGTCTCTTGTTGTGTCTACTAAGTAAAGCAATTTTTAAGTAGGCTACTTTTATTCCATTTTGATGATAAAGCTACTGATTCACATATCTGCTCGGATTGTCATACTGTAAATAATCACAATGAGATGTTTTGCATGTTTGAAATAATATTCAAAGATATAATAGACAAATCGTGTCACAAATAATGACAATAAAGCAACTTTAAAATCATAGACATCTAGCTAGCAGCTATCTAGCAGGAGTTGATCTTCATTTTTTCTACTTATAAAAAACAAGTCTGAACAGTTTTGTTTGACAACATACGGGATACAACACAAAGAATGTGTGGTTTGATTGCTCTGTGAGCCCAAAATGGTGTTAAAAAAACATTTGTTTTAATAGTGCACACATAACCACAGTCTGAGTTTAAGGGATTAGCTTAGCTTAGCCCAGTCACTGCAAGCGGCATAACAGAGCAATAGAAAGCAGGGAGTGGCTTTAGTTTCTAACACACACACACACTGTGGCCCAGGTCCTGAAATCTCCCACTGCGTGTCTTGTGATCCGGGCTTAGGGAGCCAACCAGCTAAAGAAATGCAGTCTCTCTTGGCCAGCCAGGAAACATTTGTGACCATACAAGGCACTTCCTTCCCCAACTCTTGTCTTCCTGTTGGCTATGTATGGAGTTTCCTGCCCTTTCATTCCCTCCCTTTCACTCTCTTTTTCTCAGTATTGGCTGTCTGCCCTGGTAAACTGGCTGGGTTAAATCCTTTTTTTTCTCTCTCTCTGGCAGTCACTTTTTTCTGTGTGTGGAAAGCAGGCCAGAGGTTTCTCATTACTGTTTGCTGCTGTGTGAAGGAATGGCAGCCGTGTGTGTGTGTGTGTGTGTGTGTGTGTGTGTGTGTGTGTGTGTGTGTGTGTGTGTGTGTGTGTGTGTGTGTGTGTGTGTGTGTGTGTGTGTGAGAATGTATATACATGCACTATTACCTTAACACCCTGTGTGATGAGGGTGTGGAGGTTTGTGTGTGCAGTAGACATGTAGACAGTATAGACATGCACACTAAATGTTGAGACCTGGACCCACAACTGTCTAAAGAATGTACATTTAAAGTAACACTTTACAGTGAGGTTGTATTAGTTAACTTTTGTTAATTAAATTAGATAACCTATATTAAAAATGAGCAGTATTATTGTAGCACTTATTAAGCTTGGTTAATGTTCATTTTAACATATACTCATTACAAATTGTATATGTGAAGACTAGTAATTAATGCATTATGAAGTAACATGAACAAACAATTAACAATTACATTTGAACAATTTAAAGATTAATAAATACTGTTAAAAAGTTTTGTTCATTGTTTTGTTCACATGATTCCTAATGCATTTACTAATGTTACTAATGAAATGCTTTTATCCGAAGCGACTTGGTGCATTCAAGGTTAGTCAAGACTCGGAGTCAAACCTGCAACCTTAGCATTTCTAGGATCAAAGAACAAGAACAAAATAAAGCAACAACAAAAGAAGAGAAGTTGGCTTGTGTGTAATGAATGAATGACATACTGTCTAAATGAACCTCAAAGCAGGTACACAGATTTGTATCAATGTCCTGTGATGATTTGCAAGCTGCAGTGTGTAAGCATGAAGATTTAAAGTTGAAAATATGTTGCATTTAACGTTTTCTAAATGTTAGTCTTCTGTATATCAGTCTAGTGTAGCTGACTCTTGGTGATCAAAATCAAAAGAAAGAAAAAAATCAATATTTTATATTTTGAAAGAAAAAATAAGCCTATTTTTAGGGTCATTAAGATTTTCTGCATCATGACATTGTTTTATTTGCAATTATGTACATTCCAGTCCCACTTCTCAATACTGTAATACAAAAATATCATTCTTTTTACTGTATTATGACAAAAATATATTTATACTATTTAAATTGTAAAGTGTCATATTACCTATAGTATGTATCATAGTTGTACTGTCTTTTAAGTCAAGCTGTTATAATAAATTACTGTGTGATAAAAAGGTAATGAATCATTGTTGAGAATAATGAGATAATAATTGAAAAATTGTAGATGCATGGTGATGAGAATTTGTAAGGACATATGCTTAACAGACATGGAAATAATGCAACAATAACAACAACAACAACAACAACAAAAAGGCTTCATTGTCTTTTTTCAAAATGCATTATTTGTTTTCTTATGATTTTGGGTAAAATGTGAGATTCACCTTTCTGTTATCTTCATCTCTTTCATCATCATCATCTCATGTACTCTGACGTGAACCCAACAGGACTCTCTCACGTAAGTCTAGAAGATTCACAATTACATCATATGTCCTAACATGCTCTATCCTGCACCAATGGCTGTACTAATCCATTACTACGACAACTCCCATCTGGGCTAGTGACATCATTGCCTACTGAGCTCTAGACCAATGGCATTTTGAGATTTGACATTGGAAATGCAAATAAGATTAAACTGATTCTCTTGGCTTTGTTTGAAGGATTTAAGTTTGGAGGTGCAACAAAATATAATTCTTTAATTATTTAATAGTATCTTATTATCAAATGTGGAGCACCATACAGATTCCTTTAAAGGTTCCAGGCAGCTTTAGTATGAAGAACAAGCCAGAAAAAATAAAAATAAAAGGCAAAAAAAGGCAAAGTTGATACAAATGTAAAAGTGTATATATACTGTAAAATGAAGCATTGAAATAGGAACAAATTAGACATATGTTGATGAATAGTCAGAGTATAGAGCTACGAATTTAATGTAGTATATTGCAGATAATTTAGTTTTGGTAGAATATTTTGAGAAACGTTTGAGTCACATTGCGATTTCTGACTTTTGAGTGCAAACTTTGGTATTTTAGCAAACTTGTGTACAGCATGAGACATTATAGAGGAATATTCTGAAACATTTGTGAGATTGCTGGGGCTTTTTTATCAGATGACTAGAGCAAATGTCTCCATCTGCTCTACATATAATACCATCACTCTCTAAGGGAAACAATTGTGATAAATTATTTGTGACATTTCTTTCCTAGCTAAATGCTTTCCACTGCTTAATATGAATATATTTATATATATTTATAAATATAAATATTATATTTAGTTTGTGAAATTAGTCCAAATAATCCCCTGAAATCAAGAACTAGAAATTCAAGAGAGAGAGAAAATTATGGTTCAATGACACATTATTATTAAAAAATAAATGTTTTTAAAATATTGGTATCATTGAAATCTTTTTAAGATTGCATGCATTAAATCTTTTCTTAAAGTTCTCCACAGCACAATGTGACCGGTGCAGTATGGTTGCATACCTGGCATTACTACAAATGGGGAGTTTGCCTCAAGGTTGTTTTTTGTTTATTCAACTGGTATCAAAGAATTGTCTGCACAAAGTAGCTAAAGCGACACATGAAGGCCATCAAGGAAATCAGTATACACTTCTTTTTAAAACTAAATTTAATTTAAGAGCTCAGTCTTTATAAGGTCCCTTAAAACTACCACTTTCAGGAACAATTTAAAAGAAAAGAAAAGAAACAAGAAAATATAAAAGCACACAACAAACTAACTTACTTTAATCTCCCCCTAGAGTTCAGGACTAACAACACCAAAAGCGTACATTTTAAATGAAAAGTTCACCTAAAAATAAAGATTCTGTCATCATTTACTCACCTAAGATAAAAACTTTCATGGTACTTTTATATTGCTTTTTTGTCTTTTTGTAGTTTTAAAGACCCACCATCACAATCTACTTTCATTGTATGGAAAAAGCAGTGCAAACAATCTGCAAATCCTTTATTGTTCAACGTAAGAAATGAAATGAATTTAAATATGTTAATTTCAATTCAAATTAGGGATAAAGAGGTAACCCTCTTTGACAGAGTTCAATCCTAGACAGCATGTGTTTTTTTTTTTGTGGTTGTGAGGGTATGTGCTCAGTGTTGCTGCTGATATGCAGTATGACCTTCAGGTAAACACAGCGGCTATCCATGCCCGCACTACCATAGGAGTTTGGCAGGCATCCACACCAATCTCTCTGCCTTTCCTACTTTCTCTAAAATACACAACATGTACATCCACATACAAGTAAAGAGCAGATGTGACCCACATAAATTATACAGTATGCATAAGCATTAGTGCACATTGTAATATGAATACTTGCAGATCGGCACAAATCAAAGTGCACATCAGAACCAGAGAGACGACATGCTGCCTACAATCTCCTTTTGTGTTCTGTGAAAGAAAAATTTATATGGTAAACAACATGAGATGTGAGTATTGATGACATACAGTAATTCAAAGTTTTGGGTGAACTATCCCTTTAAACTACAATTTTCAGACAAAATTAAGATAAAACTAGAAAAGTTTATTTATTTTGAATGACCGTCAATGAAGAAAGATGCTTTTGTCCTACAGAATGGTATATTTACACCATCTACCAGAAGGAGCTAACTAAACCGGCCAAACCCTGACCTAACCCTGAGGATTAGCCTACCTACTACTCATAGATTGGATGCGCTCTGTTTGACTGAAACTTGGCTTAAACCGGATGAATATATTAGTTTAAATGAATCTACTTCCCCAGGTTATTGTTATAAACATGAGCCTCATCTGAAGGTTCAAGGAGGTGGTGTTGCTACAATTTACAGTGAAGTTTTTGGTGTTACTCAGGATATAAATGTATGTCTTTTGAACTAATAATGCTTAATGTGACACCGTCAGATATAAATAAAAAATCTCTGTCGTCTTTTGTCCTTGCTACAATGTATATAGATCACCCGGGCCTTATTCTGACTTCCTTGGTGAATTTGCTAATTTTATATCAGATCTTGTAGTTACTGTAGATAGAGCTTTAATTGTTGGTGACTTCTATCGCTATCGTTCAGGTAGAACTTGATGAAATAACAAAAAATATAAATGCAGTCTTCTCTAGCACTCTTGATATTGTCGCCCCACTTCGATTAAAGAAAATTAAAGAAATAAGCCCTGCACCATGGTACAACGATCACACTCATGCTCTCAAGAGAGCAGCTCGGAAAATGGAGCACATGTGGAAAAATACAAAATAATAAGTATTTTGTGGTGCATGGAAGGATAGTGTCTGTAGATACAGACAGGCACTAAAAGCTTCCAGGTCAGCATATTTTAGTAAACTCATAGAAAATAACCACAACAATCCTAGATGTTTATTCAGTACTGTAGCTAAATTGGTTAGGAATAAAGCCTCAACAGAACCAGATATTACGTCGCAGCACAAGAGTAATGACTTCATTAATTTCTTTACATATAAAATTAAATTAATCAGAAATAAAATTGGAATTAAGCAATCATCTGTCACAGCCCCTCAGAAAACAGTGTCTAATAATTTTCCTCAAGTGCAACTTCAATCCTTCTCTGTCATAGGTCATGAAGAGCTAACAAATCAACCTCTTCTTAATATTATTAACTTCTCGCAATGGTTAGGACATGTCCCAAGAAACTTTAAAATGGCAATTATCAAACCGCTTATTAAGAAGCCACAACTTGATCCTGGAAAATTGGATTAATTATAATTAAATTCTCGAAATTAGCAGAGTGTATCAATTAAATAAAAGATTGGATGGCCAGAAATTTCCTTCTACTCAATTCTGACAAAACAGAGGTGCTAATTATTGCACCAAAAAACTCTAAAAAATAAGCCACTACAGAACTTAGGTGTTATATTTGATACCAAGCTGTCCTTTGAAAATCAAATTACCAATGTTTGTAGAACAGCATTCTTCCACCTAAGAAATGTTGCTCAATTAAGGCACATGCTCTCTGTTGCTGATGCCGAAAAACAAATGAATGCGTTCATGACCTCAAGACTAGATTATTGTAATGCATTACTGGGAGGATGTCCAGCAAGATCAATAAATAAACTTCAATTGGTTCAAAATGCAGCAGCCAGAGTGCTGACGAGAACCAAGAAATATGATCATATTAGCCCCATTTTATCAGTTACATTTGCTACCTGTTAAATTCCGTATTGATTTTAAAATTCTGTTAACTACGTACAAAGCTTTGAATGGTCTAGCTCTGCAGTACATAAGTGACCTTCTACCACATTCCATCACGTTTATTATGATCGCAAAATTCTAGCCTGTTAATAATTCCTAGAATATCAAAATCCACAAAAGGAGGAAGATCCTTTTCATATTTGGCTCATAAACTATGGAATAGTCTCCCTAACACTGTTCGAGATGCAGACACACTCCCTCAGTTTAAAGACTCATCTATTTATCCAGGCATACACCAAATTTATCCTCCAACCCACAATTAGGCTGCTTTAGTTGGGTCTGCCGGAACCATTGATCATGATTTATAACTCTGTAATATATTGAATGGCATCTATGCTTATATTATTTTATTTTTTTCCCTGTCTCTATTTGTTTCCCTGTCGCTGAATGATGTTGATTAAATGCAGCCGGTGCCAGCCAAACATCACTTCAGTCTATTATGATGGACTTCAGAGGATGAACTGATGCCAACTCCAACCATAAGACATGGGATACTTCATATGCCATTGTCTGAACCTTGGATTTAGGATGGACCACATCTAACCTCACCGAAATTACCGGCCAGGTTGAACTGCGTTTCACATCCCTGATCTCTGGCTGCATCACCTCGGTCTATTGATGGACTACGATCTTGAAATGGAATGCATAGACTAACAATTGCCAACAAAAGCCTTACTCAGCCAATTAACAAGGACAATTGCATCTATGTGAACTTCTGCAGTTAATCCAGGATGGACTTCAAAGACATTGGTCATTCATCTTATAGTTCAAACAAAATCGATGTTTACATTTACATTTATGCATTTGGAAGACGCTTTTATCCAAATCAACTTACAGAGCATTTATTACAGGGACAATCCCCCCAAAGCAACCTGGAGTTAAGTGCCTTGCTCAAGGACACAATGGCGGTGGCTGTGGGGATCGAACCAGCAACCCTCTGATTAACAGTTATGTGCTTTAGCCCACTACGCCACCACCACTGTTTAATCACTGACCCTTAACACTTAGTTTAATAATTTTAAACCATGACTTTAACTATACATAAGTAATATTTACATTATTTTCATGATGTTAGCCAGAGGGGAACTGGCCCCCACAGTGAGTCTGGTTTCTCCCAAGGTTATTTTTCTCCATTAATCAACATCTTATGGAGTTTTGTGTTCCTTGCCACAGTCGCTTTCAGCTTGCTCACTGGGGCTATTAATCCAATTATTATTTAATTACTTAGTTTTAAACACGATTAACAATCATATTTTATCTAATTACACAATGATGATTCATCGACATTACAGACATTACAGTTTTATCGTATGTTAATGCCTGATCTTCTGTAAAGCTGCTTTGTAACTATGTGTGTTGTGAAAGGTGCTAAACAAATAAAATTTACTTAACTTACTCTACTGCACATAATATAATCAATTAGGTTAAAACACACTTTGAACATTTAAATGGAATTAATCTTCTATAATATTAATTAAGCTTTAGTCTAGCCATTTTCTAAAACTTTTAACAAAACTTGCATCAAAAGCGTCCAAAACAGCTCTGGTGCTCAGCTTCACTTCTCTTTGATTTGCTTTTTACTTACTCAGATATTGTGAAGTATTACTCCATTAATTCAAGACAGTACACACACACACACACACACACATGCGCACGCGCTCTTTCCGAAAAAGCAGCAAGTTCTCTCATACGGCTGTCTGTCTCATAGCAATTACATGATGTGTGGTAATTGCTGGTCTTTCATGCATCCTCTTCAGACACACTTCAAAGAGATCCAAACACATCCAGAGTTGTAATTAGCGAGCAGAGCGCAAGCCCCAGAGAAGCACACAACCACTGCAACAATCCCATTGTTCTCTGTCTCCCCTCTAAATACGCACTCACAGTTTGCAGGGGGACACCTGCGCTCCTGCGGTGCCAGGGACAAATGATTTGGACTTAATCCTGTTTAACTATTTTTCTGAACACTGGAGAGTTGTTTTATGTTTTCAAATGTAATTGGCAAAAAAAAACTGCTTAAAAAAGTCTAAGGCGGTTTGCTGGTCTTAGCTGGTGTGAAACTTGTCTAGCTGGTCTAACTGGTCTCCTAACCTAGATAAGCTGGTGTTAAGCTGGTCTGGCTGGTCTCCCAACCTGGGAAAGCTGGTGTAAAGATAGTCTTGCTGGTATCCTAGCCTGGCCAAGCTGATGTTTAACTGGTTTAGCTGAATGGCTAGCTTGGTCTTCCAGTCTGAAAAGAGCAAAAAGCCCTTCTAAAACCATCAAAACACACACACTTAAACAGTAGGCCAAGCTAGCAGACCAGCTAACAACCTTTTCTTGGTTAAAGGTAACCATCCAATACCCTAATCTGTTTATTTATTTATTTACAGGAAAGGTACTTCTAAGCAACCAATTCAAATGCTGGTCCAGGCTAGTTTATGTTGGTTTGGTGCTGGTCTAGCTCGTGGCCCAGCATAGACATGCCTTTCCAGCTTAATGCACTCGACCTGCAAGGTATGTCTAGTGATTTTAGTTAACTAAGGATGTCTTGCTGGTCAAGCTAGTTAAGAAGCCTTGTTGGCATACCAGAACACCAGCATTGTGTATTTTCAAGCCAGTATGGGAGTAGTTCACTCAAAAATACTCAACACTATATGTCTCTGAGGTTTTTATAAAAGCTGTAACATTGAAAAAACACTGCTCCCTTCATCCCACTCATACAGGTTCTAAAATGGCAGAACTGAAGGTTAAACAAAGATTATGGTCTGTGTGTATTTGTTGAGTGGTGTTTGTGTGTTGCTACAAACACAATCACACAAAGAGGCACAAAAGTCTCCACAGCAACTTACATGAAGTTTTCAGCAAAGGTAAGATAAATAGAGTTCTTATTTATAGTTGCACAACATATCATCTCTGCCCTGATATTCTACAACAAAAAAACTCCTGGTACATCCACACAGATGTCCAAATGACTGACAGCTGATGATGGTCTGACTCAAAGCATCAAAGTACCATGCATACAGTCCACATGGTAACACACAGCATTGACATCTAGTAAATGTTGGGGTGAACCTTCAATTTCTAAGTTGGTTAGATGTACGAATCCTGCTTTAAGGCTGAAAAATAACATGCTTCAGTTGTTTTGCCTTTGCAACCACCCGGAACACAGTGGCAACCGCATAGCAACAAACTGAAAACCACTTAAAACGCCTGTTAAGACCGAATACGCTCTTGTGCTAAAAAGCTATGTTGGGGAGTAGTTAACTGAAAATAGCAGCACTTCTTACTTTACTACATTTTTCAGTAGTGTGACTGTAGCTCAGCTATTTTCACAATAGCGTAGCTTTTCCACTAACGAGCTACATTTTCTAACAAGTAGCGCTGTAGCACTACAAAACATTTTACATTGTTTGGAGAATGTCACATTCTAGCATTAACAGAGCTGAGGGAGTCATCAAATAAGCTCACCTAAACAGGGTTGTGTCTATAAGGTAACCATCTTACAGAAAAACTACCCCTAAACCTAACCCTAACCTTAGTAACAGCAAATGCAATTCACGCAAGACTTTGCATCTGGACATTTACCTTTTAGACAGCCCCCTAAAATGTCCTCATTCTCTTTCATGTAGTGCTGAAAAATCCAAATAATAATCCATTCTTTCAGACAGTTCATGTAAATGAACTGGATAAAATAAATGATTCCCTTATATTTAGCATTGGGAACTCTGATTCATTTTAGTGAGTCGGTTCTTTCAGACTGTTAATGTAAATGAACTAGGTTGCATAAATGATTTACTAATTCATTTGAGCCCAGCGCAGCCTTAAAGGGACTTTGCATTTTTTTTTTTTTTTTAGAGTGAAATATTTACGCTGTATGTCCTATGGCTCTTGGTTAGCAAAGGTGAGCGTGTGTTTTCAATTCACTCCCACAGAAATCAAGTTCCATGATCTCGAGGTAGATTGCGGTATTGACTGTGGAGTAGATCAAATGTGGAGAACAGCTGAGGGCATCAAAAAAGCTGAGAAATGCTCAGGTTTATTCAAATGGGGAATGAAAAAATGCTGGGAGGCAGCCTATCACTATGAGCTGAAAGCAGTGACATCTGTCATAAGCACTTAAACATACAGTATGAAGATAATACTGAAATTTCGGACTTCAAATAATGATTGCACACATTCATAGAGAAAATATTGTGTATGGATAAAAAAAAAAAAAGTACAATAATTCAACACAGTTTCTTTACTTTGGGCATTCGGAAATAAAGTTTGCATCATGCATATTTATGATGATTATACTGACCGTGAACTGAAAACAAAGATTTTGAAAACAATCCCAGACTGAGTTCGAAATGGCATTATACGTACCTTTCTTACTATTCCTGCCATAGACTGATGTGACAGAAGCAGTAAAAGTACTATGGGAAGTGTGCCATTGCAAACACAGCCCACATTTCCTTTACTACGACCCAAACCGGTAGAACTCTGGCGTTGGTGAGTAGACTTTTTCTGCGTCAGTGGACACGCACTGTTAGTGTAATGCTGCTGTTTATCACTATATTTCGATTCGGTTATATAAAATAGTTTGTTTTTGTTTGTTAGTGTATATTAAGTATACAGTACATATGTCTTCAATTTAATGCTGTCACCCTTTTTGTTTAACCATAATGACGATTTACCAGAGTTTTCACTTTAGTAATATGTAGTAAACATGACTGCATTAGCAATGGTTAATTTTATGGTTACTATGGTTTTAATACAAATACCATGGTTAAACTATATGGTTACTGTAGCAAAATCATGCATATTTTACATTAACTGAATAATATATATATCAGGTGAAATATATTGAATTCTGCAATAAGTACTGATTGCTCCCTAAGAAGTGCATAGCAACACCTAGCAACTACCCAAAATATCCTAGTTTGTGGCTGTGACCTTTGCACGGCCAAGCACATCTCATACAGTATATTCTTTAGAAAATGTCAAAAATCTACAGTAGTTTCATAATAATATGCATTTGCTGAGAACAAAGTGGGACTAAACCGGAAATGATGTTTGAATAACACAACATATTATTCAACAAAGAAAATAGGAGAAATTGTGGATGTTTTCACTCAGCAAAAGGAGTTAACACAGTCTACAACTCGGCTCTAATATGTCAAATGTCTCGCTGAAGTTTAGAAGACACATTTTGAGCATAACGTCTGTCATTATCAAGCGAGAAACTTGACGTTGTCAAAAAGCATCATGAACTGTGTGATGAGAGTGAATCATTTGTCAAAAAGCACTAGATGTTCTTTGATGAAAGGAATAACTGGAGCGGTTCGGTGCTGAAGAGCAGATGTTGAAGAGCGTGGCATTGACACAGGAAGTGCAACAGAAAAGCAGTCAGTGGCTCTGAACTTTGATCCTAAAACCACTGTAGTGAACAGTTGGAGAGATGGACTTTGAGTAGAAGTGTTGGGTCTACTCTGGATTCAGCCTCTTGAAGTTACATACACACATGAACACACACTCAGAGCAAAGAACTTACTGCAACAGACACTCAAACTCAATGCCTAAATTTTTTGTACATATTATGCTGGCCAATGACAATCGTCATGTACTTATTCTGACACCTTGCACCTGGCATGGAAGCAGGAAAACACCAAAGTAAAAGTTTTCATGTACTGATGTCAGTGTAGAAATGTGCAATTTGCAGTCAGACATGATTCGTTTATTGCACTCATGAAGGTGTCTAATAACAGGATGGTTACCATAAAGACAGTAGTATTGGGCTTGTCATGAAATCTTAATAAGTCAACCCCCATGAGGCAGCCCACTTCCATGTAAAATAAAACAGCCTCTATTGGGCCACTGATGTAACTGAGGTCTTCATCTCATGTTAGGGTAACTAACTGTCAACTAACAGATTTGAAACGTCTTTTTTTAGTATTATTTGAATTTGATTTTGTTTTTTATTTCATTATTATTATTACTTTATTTTTTTATTGTTTTTAACTTTTATTTAGTTTGTATTTATTTTATTTTTATTAGTAGTAGTAGTAGAAGTATTTTGAATTGTTTTATTAAATATTTTCATTTATTTAAGTGGAAAAATTTATAAATATGGGGAAATACTTTTAAGGGTACAAATTTTCATGAGAGCATTATTTTATTAATTAAATTCTGAATTAAGCATCATCTTTTCGTTATAACATTAAGATTCAACTAAGATTAAGATTCAACTTTATTGTCATTGTGCAGAGTACAGGTACAGAGCCAATGAAATGCAGTTGTTTTCACATATCCCAACTAAGCTGGGGTCACAGCGCAGGGTCAGCCATGAAACAGCGCCCCTGGAGCAGATAGGGTCACGGGCCTTGCTCAAGGGCCCAACAGTGGTATCTTGGCAGTGCTGGGGCTTGAACCCCCTACCTTTTGGTCAGTAACCCAGAGCCTTAACCGCTGAGTCACCACTGGCCTAACATAAATCCTCTGTCATGTAAATATTAATATATTAATATGTAAACACACCGATCAGTTAATAATATTGTGTAGGCCCCCCTCGTGCTGCCAACCTAGCAACAACCCGCATCTCAGATGCTATTTTTCTCACCACACTTGTACAGAGCGGTTATCTGAGTTACCACAGACTTTGTCAGTTGGAAACAGCCATTCTCTGTTGACCTCTCTCATCAACAAAGCATTTCCATCTGCAGAACTGCCGCTCACAGAATGTTTTTTGCTTTTGGCACCTTTCTGAGTAAATTGTAGAGTTGTGTGTGAAAATCCCAGGAGATCAGCAGTTACAGAGATAGTCAAACCAGCTAGTCTAGCACCAACAATCATGCCATGCTCCAAATCACTGAGATCACATTTTTGTTTTCCCATTCTGATGGTTAATGTGAACATTAACTGAAACTCCTGACCTGTATCTGCATGATTTTATGCACTGCACTGCTGCCACATGATTGGCTGACTAGATAATCACGTGGATATTTGCTGCCAGACGGGCTGATTTGAGTATTTCTGTAGCTTGGTGTCAAAAACAAAAAACATCCAGTGAGGGGCAGGTTTGTGAACGGAAATGCCTTATTAATGAGAGAGGTCAACAGAGAATGGTCAGACTGGTCCAAACTGACAAAGTCTACGGTAACTCAGATAACCGTGCTGTACAATTATGGTGAGAAGAAAATCATTTCAGAAAGCTATTCTGAGATGCAGGTTGACACTGTTTTGCATTTACATTTACATTTATTCATTTGGCAGACGCTTTTATCCAAAGCGACTTACAAAAGAGGAAGAATATCAGCGAATCATCTTAGGGAGACAGTGGTACAAAAAGTGCCATATTACAAAGTTTCACTATCATCATAATAGTAAACAAAACAGATTTAAGTGCAACAAGAAATGTAATTCTTTTTTTTTTTTTTTAGTGACACATCTTTGCTTTTGGAAAAGATGTGTTTTTAGCCGTTTTTTTGAAGATAGAGAGTGAGTTAGCTTCCCGGATTGAGTTGGGAAGGTCATTCCACCACCGTGGTATGATGAAACTGAAAGTCCGGGAAAGTGTTTTGGTGCCTCTTTGTTTTGGTACGACAAGGCGACGTTCCTTAGCCGACCGCAGGCTTCTGGTGGGAACGTAGCTCTGCATAAATGTTTTTAGGTATGCTGGAGCAGACCCAGTGACTGTTTTATATGCCAGCATCAGGGCCTTGAATTTAAAACGTGCATGAACTGGCAGCCAGTGGAGAGAGACAAAGAGTGGTGTAACATGTGCTCTCTTAGGTTCATTAAAGACCAGACGTGCTGCTGCATTCTGGATCATTTGGAGAGGTCTAATAGCACATGCAGGAAGGCCTGCAATGAGAGCTTACAGTAGTCCAGTCTAGCTATGACAAGGGACTGAACGAGCAGTTGTGTGGCATGTACAGAGAGGAAGGGTCTTATCTTCCTGATATTGTAGAGTGTAAATCTACAAGATCTTGCAGTTTTTGAAATGTGGTCTGTGAAATTTAGCTCATCATCAATGGTTACCCCTAGATTTCTGACAGTTTTGGAAGGCGAAACTGTAGTTGGACCCAGCTGCACGGTGATGTTGTGTTCAACAGCCGGGTTGGCTGGAAAGACAAGGAGTTCGGTCTTGGCAGGGTTGAGTTGAAGGTGGTGTTCCTTCATCCAGGCCGAGATGTCTGCCAGACAGGCAGCGATTCGAACGGTCACTGTGGTGTCGTTGGGCTGGAAAGACAAGTAGAGTTGCGTGTCATCAGCGTAGCAGTGGTAAGAGAAACCATGTGACTGGATGATGGGTCCCAGTGATGTTGTGTATATGGAGTAGAGAAGTGGCCCAAGCACTGATCCCTGAGGTACCCCAGTAAGTAACTTGTGTGGCTTGGATACTTCCCCTCTCCATGCTACCTCAAAAGGACCTTTCTGAGAGATAAGAGTTGAACCAGTCAAGCACAGCTCCAGTGATACCCAGTTTAGAGAGGGTGGAGAGTAGGATCTGATGGTTGACTGTGTCAAAGGCAGCAGAAAGGTCCAGCAAAATCAGAACGGATGATCTCGATTCAGCTCTCGCCTGTCTCAGCGACTCGAAGACAGACAGCAGGGCAGTCTCAGTGGAGTGTCCACTTTTGAAGCCCGACTGATTGTCATCCAGCAGCTTGTTCTGTGAGAGATAGGCGGAGATCTGATCGAAAATCGTTTTGGTGGCAAGTGGGGGACCTACACAATAATAGGCAGGTGGTTTTAATGTTGTGGCTGATCGGTGTATAAATATTTCTATACTCTATGTTATAGTTTTTAGATGGATAGATAGATAGATAGACAGACAGACAGACAGACAGACAGCTATTTACAACTTTCATTCATAATCATTCATGTAATTATTAACATGAATGTTTCACATCACAGCTTTTACTATATGTATTTTAGAATGACTGGAATGCTGTATTGACCAATCAGTACCAAGAACTGTAACTTGTGTATTTTATAAAACACAATAAAGACTATCTTGATGACAAATTGTTATGGATGGACCATCATTAAAAATGGCCGCAGAAAAATTGTCTGATATTACAGCCAGTAATGGTACCCAAAAGCAGCACAGGACGAGTGTGTTGTGTGCTATTATAAACCTGTCAATGAGAGCTTGAATGCTGAAGCAGCCAAGCACAGCACCAGCGGCCTTCTGAGAACATCAGAAATGGAGTGTCTCAGAGACACACAGAGACGTCTGGCCTCTATCTATCTGACCACAGACTAAGCCCAGCCTAAACCAGAGGTCTCTGGGGAGAAGTCAGACAGGAAGTGTAAAATAACAAGAGGCTCTTGTAAAGACCCTGGTTTACAGTCTGCATCACAGCTTTGGAATATATCAAGATACATTATTTCAACTGAGCTGATTGGAGCTGTTAAAGTGGTACTGTTTTTTTCGTACAGGGTGTCATTTTTCTGCCACACAATGACCTTTAAACACATTTTGAAATATTAGACTAGAAATAAGCAAGCATAAAACATGCTGATACTTAGTAAAGTGCTTTAAATAATACCTCCAAAGCAATATATTAAAGAAAAATCCCAAAAGAGATCTCTTTAATTAAATTAAAGAAAAAAACTAGTAAGTATAGTAAAAACTATAAGCAGACATTTTATTTGTGTTTAGTAAAATTTCCAGGTATTCCACAAAAATCCTTCAAAAATAAAGCCTATATTTTTAGACAGCTACCTGCATTGCCAGTATTATGACTACATGATATTCCAGTGAGAGTTACTGTGCATGTGTTTATTTTACTACCTCTCTCTCTCTCTCTCTCTCTCTCTTCGTAATCAAACACACACACACACACACATTCGCTTAAGTAGGGCAAAAGTTTATATGTAACATTTAAAAAGATATAAGAACTGTAAAACATACATGTCTACTGTCCAAATGCAATAAATGTGTGTTGGAATCAAACACTCAATCAAAATGTTACTCAGCGCACCATAAACACATTGTGATAATGAGCAAGCAAAAAAAATAATGCAAAAAAACAATGCAGTTCCGATTCTGGAATTCTTGTCTCTGCAGATCTTACATTATTAAGTCTGTCTGTCTGAAAAACACAATTTGCAAACAAAGTACTTGTCTGTAAACTTTCTGTAAACTAAAAAACAAGTTGTTTTCAAATGAGAGATGGCATTATGTAACACATTGTTACACATCTTTTATTGTTCTAGACAAGTGTTGTGAAAATTGAGTGAAAAAAACACAGTTTACGCCCTCAATGGAGTGTGTTCATGTGTGTGCAGGGCAGCAGGCAGACAGTTCAGCTGAGCCAGTTTAAGAGGCTGGTAATTATGGTTAACCACACTGACCCCTCAAACTCATATTTATAGTGCACCACGAGCACTGCCCTGTTTTTTACCACAAGGGGAATTTTCACCAAATTCCTTCAGTTTTTCTCTCCAAAGCCCCCAAAAGCGAAACAAACATTATTTTAAAAAACTAGTTTGTTGGATTCCATTGATTCATATGTAAGGAATGCACAGTCATAGAAAAGTACATTTGGGTATCTCTGTATCTGTGTGTGCGTTTTCATATGTAAGATGTTATCTTTTAGAATTCTTGTTGATTTCTGGGTATTACAATACCAGTCAAAGTTGACTGTATTTATGTAAACATCTTTTGATTTAAAGGCTTTAGCTTATGTGCTTGAATATATATATACACACACACACACACACACACACACACACACACAGGGTTGGGAGGGTTACTTTTGAAATATATTCCACTACAGATTACAGAATACATGCTGTAAAATGTCATTTGTAAGGTATTTTGTTAGATTACTCAAGGTCAGTAATGTATTCTAAATACTTTGGATTACTTCTTCAGCACTGGAATATTTTTTCACTTGTTTGGACTATAAAAACTCTGCCAGTACAGTAAGACAAAATATACATGTTAAAAATACATTCTCTTGTTTTAATGATTTTTATTACATTTTTACAGGAAAACAATACAAAAATGATTATCAAGAATATGATTTTTGCCCTAATATCAAAGGTCTTACTAGAAAAAAATAATTATGATACACATGAATTTTCTTGATAAAAAAAAAAAAATATGATCGTGCCTGGTAACGTGTGCATGTAAAATGGCTAGAAATAGCATTTTAGCTTAGTGTAAAGCTGACAATTTACACAAGGTTTATTTCTATTTCTTCTGCTCCATACTTACTTCAAACTGACTTCTCTTTCTGCTCGTATGAATGTAACACATCATTAGAAAGTGTTTCACTGCTGTTCAAATGCACTTTGGATCACATCATGTATATGTTTAAATGTTTTCCATCTGAAAGGACTAAATATTAAATGAAACAAATGACAATAAAATACAAAGTAATCTCTTCAGTAATTCAGTAATTATTTTATGTAACTGTATGCTAATTACCAATTATATCATTTGTAACTGTAGCGGAATAGTTACTTATATTTTGTATTTTAAATACGTAATCAGTTACATGTATTCCGTTACTCCCCAACCCTGATTCTATGTATATATACCGTGGTGGCCAAAAGTTTAGAATAATGTACAGATTTTGCTCTTATTGAAATAAATTGGTACTTTTATTCACCAAAGTGGCATTGAACTGATCACAATGATTAGTCAGGACATTAATTATGTGAAAAATGACTACTACAATTGTCTGTGTTTCTTTGCCCACTCTAACCTTTTCTTGTTGTTTTTCTGTTTCAAAGGTGGCCTTTTCTTTGTAAAGAGTCTTCTCTTTACTGTTGTACATAAAACTGTTGTTGAGCGGAGTAGAATTCAATGAAGCTGTCAGCTGAGGACATGTGAGGCATCTATTTCTCAAACTGGAGACTCTCATGTACTTATCCTCTTGTTTATTTGTACCTCTGGCCTTCCACATCTCTTTCTGTCCTTGTTTTTGTCTTTGAAGACTGTAGTGTACACCTTGGTATGAAATCTTCAGTTTTTTGGCAATTTCAAGCATTGTATAAGCCTTCATTCCTAAAACAATGATTGAATGACGGGTTTCTAGAAAAAGCGGTTTCTTTTTTTATGTTGCCATTTTTGTCCTAATATTGACCATTAGTCTATTGCATGTCAACTCAAAAACAAACACTAAGACAATGTTAAGCTTCATTTAACAAACCAAATAGCTTTCAGCAGTGTTTGATATAATGACAAGGGATTTTCTAGTAATAAATTAGCATGATTACTCATGGATAAGGTGTTGGAGTGATGGCTGCTGGAAATGGGGCATGTCGAGATTCGATCAAAAATTACTTTTTTCAAATAGTGATGGTGCTTCTTTTTTTTTTACATCAGTAATGTCCTGACTATACTTTGTTATCAGTTGAATGCCACTTTGATGAATTAAAGTACCAATTTCCTTCCAAAACAGCAAAATCTGTATACTGTTCCAAGTGATATATATGTACATACATATATATACATACATATATATATATATATATATATATATACACACACACACACACACATACATACATACAGCATATATGCTGTACATCAGGACTGGACTGGTAATCTGGCATACCAGAAATTTTCCCGGTGGGGGAATCGACCCCCAACGCACTTGGGGGTCGATCAGGGGCGGACTGGCCATCGGGAGAACCGAGCAGGAAGGTGGGTCGGCCGCGGAATGGGCCACGATAAGCTAATATAAGCCGCCGCGTTATGCAGAACGGACCAAAATATTGATATATGCAATTAATTGTAATTAATTTGAAAAATTAGGCATATCATACATATAGGCCAATATATAGTAATCTGACAGACTGAATATGTGTAGAGGAGCAAAGCACAAGAGCAACAGTCACTAGCTCAAAATTAAAATTCTCACAAAAAGGACTGTGGTTCACATCCTTTGTCTATCCCTAGAACAAGAGACTGTCAGTTCACAGCTTAAGCATCCATGTGACTGAAAGCATGTCAAGGTCCAGGGCCCTCAGGACAGGATCGATTGTCAAGAAGTGTTGACTGGAGCTAACCTGCACCGACAGGCCTTATCAAAGAAACATGGCCGTCAGAGTGGCTCTAAATCAAAGAATGGTCCGAACTGAAAAGTGCCAAGACTTCCCTGTGTATGTCCTGCCCTGTGTCTATCCTTAACCTGCCTTTAACAAATTTAGTGAAGTGAAAAACCCTCAGAGACCCTTTTTTTTCTACTTTTTCGTTTGGTGTTTCCAGACAACAGGTGAAGGAAGTGGACCAATAGTTGTTTTTTTAATGAGCCAGTGGCACTTTAAAGTTCTTCTTAATGGAAAGAACCTGTGAGTGGAACATGTGCAGCTCAAAAGATAGAAATGTAAAATCTAACGACGGGATATCCGCGTTTGTTCGCGTAGGGGTCATGAGGGGGTGTGGTGGAGGGACGGTTGCTTAGATGTGGTCCTTCATTGAGCAGAAGTTCAGATGGCATATGCTACTAACTAAAGGCAGACATTTTGTGATCACATATGTTGTTTGATATGAGTATTTGGTTGGCACTGTGCCTGTACCAAACCAGCATAAAAAAGCTTTGATCTGGTGATCTTGGTCTTAAAAACTCTCAAGACCACATAAACGTGGCCTTGGTCTTGTACTCAAAACTTAATGTTTCGAGACCCTGAGTTATGCAGGTGAAAAGCAAAGGAAATTCATTTTGGTCTAGGCTGGTCTTTCCAACAAGGGGTCTCTGAATAAAATGCAGTCTATTACCAATGTACAAATAATAACCCCAATCACAGGACAGTATGGTATCTATGTCCATTACAGAGAATGTGCAAAAATTATATGACTCTGTATGGCTACTTAACCACTGTACAAAGTCATTACAAAGTGTTTAAAATGAATATTGCAATAAATTCATAATTTATCTATTTCATTTGGAGGTGGACTTACCCTCTTTAACCATCAGTAGAACCAAAAAAACACTTTGCAAAGTGCTTTTCACTGATGGGAAACTTTCAGAAACAAGCTAAAAAATGTCAAGCTAGTTTCACTTGCCTGGTAGACCTATGGAACTCGTAGTAGCCTGATTTTGTAGATAGACCACCAAATGACCACATGTTCACTCATCTCTCAACTGCACAAGAGACCACAGAAAGAAAAAAGTCCTCACTCTTCCTGATTCGACAACAGCTGAATGAGGTTTATAGCACTGTCCAAAGAAATACTTGAGGTTAGAAGAGTAAGCAAAGGAACCACTGACAACAAATAGACAAGAGGCATTCTGTCTGTGTCAATAAGTTGCACACCACATTTCTGAAAGTATACAAGAGAGAGTTCAAACCATAAGGTTAGATGGAGGGAAAGGGAAAAATCAAGAGCAAATAATATTGAGAAGGACTGATGTTATAAATATAAATCGATGTAAAAGGGACAGTTCACCCAAAAATGAAAAATCTCTCATCATTTACTCTCATCAATTTACTCTCATGCCATCCCAAATGTGCGTGATTTATTTCTTCTGCAGAACACAAACAAAGATTTCGAAGACTAAGTATATTTCAGCTCTGTAAGTCCATATAATGCAACTGAATGGTGACCAGAAATCTGAAGTTCCAAAAAGGAATTCATAAGTCTTCAGAATTGATATGATAGGTGTGGGTGAGAAACAGATCCATATTTAAGTACTTTTTGACAGTAAATGGGACTTGAATATGGATCTGTTTCTCATCGTCACCTATGGCTTCTGAATACATGGATTTAACCACAGGAGTTATTTGGATTACTTTTATGCTACCTTAATATTTTTTGGAGCTTCTTAATTCTGGTCACCATTCACTTGCATTATGAGGACCTACAGAGCTGAGATATACTTCTTAAAATCTTTTTTTTGTGTTCTGCTGAAGAAAGAAAGGAATACACATCTGGGATAGCATGAGGGTGAGTAAATGATGAGAGAATTTAAACTTTTTGGGTGAACTAACCCTCAGCATCGGTTAAAGTGCTAGTTCACCTAAAAATGGAAATTCTGTCATAATTTTCAAAAAAGTTATACATAGAGATGAGAAAAGTAGAGAGGAAATGTCTGAAATAAGCGACAGGAACTAGATCGGACTCGAACGCATGTCGTCAATTTGAGCATGGCTCAACATGTTTCAAGCACAAACCACTAGGCCATGGCTCCAACATGCTTGTAATCTTTTAAGGTGTTCACAGGAGGACATTTTTAGGACAATGAATTCAGTAACTCAAACTCAAGGAAAGAAATTGCACTCTCATGGAGTTATTAGAGTTATTTATTACCTAGCAGGTAGGTTGTATAAGATTCAGATTTCATAACAAAAATAACTGGCTTTTCATCAAATCCAACCATGCAGAGTTTGTCCTCCTAGTGTCCATTTCACATCTGAGGCAAATATTGACTGAGGTGTCCTTTTGGCCTGCCATAAGTGACTCTGAGTTTTCAATTCTCCTCTTGTTGTTTATTGGAGAAAGCGTGAGGTGAAATGGAACCTGCGGCCTGGGCTGTGGTCCAAATACATATGAAGGTCCATACATGTGATGACGGGCCCCGTGGACACAGTCTGAGAGGAGGGTCAACCTAGGTCTCTTGTGTTTGTTGTTCAAGTCTTGGCTCCATGGAGGCTGGTGGCCAGACAGAAACCTGGGCCATACCTGAGCTGTTCTCTGCCAGTGACCAGAGCCATCTACCCTGGAACAGAAGCCCCTCAGGGTTTTTTTAGGGCCGACATGAAACCACATACATGACTAACAGCTCTGGGCTTTAGGTGGATTAGCGGAATGCTGGTGTGAAGAGCAATTGACCTTGCAGAGATGGTGAGAACATTGGACACTTTCTCAGTCACTCCTTTTTACAAGTAGTAGACTGACTGTACAGAAGCGTGACCTGGAAGAGGATCGGGGCTCCAAAGCAGGATGGATCCACTCTCATTATCTGCCAAATCTACAGTTTAAAGTCTCGTAGGATGCAGAGGATACCACACTATAGGACATACATGAAACTGCGGCTTCTATTCTCCCCAACTCTCGCCAACTCTGTTGGTTAAAAGGGCCTCTGAGTTTGGAAAAAAAGAACAACATGTAAACAAGACCATTGAAAATGTCTTTGTTCCTCTTTTGATCCTTCTGTATTACGGGAAGGAAATGAAAGCAACCACCAGTCAGACTTGCTTCCAATTCTCCCAGATTAGAGTTCCATGTTTTAAACGTCTTATTATTTTATTCTCTTTGTCCCAGTCCCCCTTCCCTAATTAGCGCCTGTTCTCTTTCATTCCCAGTCGTGTCTCGTTTCCACCTGTGACAAAGAAAAAATGTGGAAAAAAAGAGAGAAAGGGAATGGTGGAATGAAGATGAGAAAGGAAAAGCGCTTAGCCCCACAACGCTAGAGTGGAGGGGAGGATGAAGGAGCTTGTCACGTCTCATCTGCGCTTGGATCCAGAGATACGCAGCATGGAAACACACAGATTCGTGCTTCTGTGCGAAAGAAGAAAGTGCTCTAGAGGAGTGAAACAGGGAGGGAGAGGGAAGCGCAGGTTGCAGTGTGGCAATGGGTATTTCATTGTGACACATATTGTTCCTCCATAAAATTCAAACAAGCACAAATGTGTCTGAATTAATCTCTCATTTCTGTATTGGCACCAGAAGATTTGAAGCACCTTTGAAGTCAAAATGAAATAAATACTGACCCTATTTACTTGCTTAATACACATTCTTGGGGCCGGATTCACGAAAAAACTTCTTAAGAAAGTTTTTCTCTTTTTTTCTTAAGTGGGGGGCCTGTGAAGCTCAGCGAGTATTGATGCTGACTACCACCCCTAGAGTCACGAGTTCGAATCCAGGGTGTGCTGAGTGACTCCAGCCATCTCCTAAGCAACCAAATTGGCCTGGTTGCTAGGTTGGGTAGAGTCACATGGGTTAACCTCCTCATGGTCACCATAATGTGGTTCTCGCTCTCAGTGGGGCACATGGTGAGTTGCGTGTGGATGCTGCGGAGAATAGAGCTCGCCTCCACACGCGCTACAACTCTGCGGTAACGCATTCAACAAGCCACATGATAAGATGCGCGGACTGACAACTGAGGCAACTGAGATTCATCCTCCGCCACCCGGATGGAGGCGAGTCACTACACCACCACGAGGACTTAGAGCACATTGGGAATTGGGCATTCCAAATTGGGGAGAAAATCTGAAAAAAAAAAAATAGATTGTTCTTAAGAAAAAAATTAAGAAGCATTAAAATTTTCGAAAAAGAAAAAATCATCGTAAATAACATCTTAATGTTAGGATAACCTCACAGTTGTCTTAAATCCTAAAATGTTTAATGAATTTACTGGATTTTTCATGTTGAGTCTCAAGTCGCAATGGGCTGTTTATGTAGAAATTTGATTTTAGACCACAAAACTTTTTTGACTGTTTTGTGTTTAATTATATTAAACACATGTTATCACCAAATTCAAACAATAAATGTTGTATTGAAGCTTCTTAATGTGGTGACCAATCATATTATTCAGACGGATGCACTGCATATAGCGTTCATTTGCTGCGATCTTTAGTTTATAGAAGCATAATTATTATAACATTAGAAAGCCTATTCTTTTTCACCCCCATCCACATCCCTATTGGATTTGGGCACAGCAGACACAGCCTCTGCCACCCTTTCCAATTAAGTTGGGATTAGATAAAGTATTTTAAGATCCAAAAAATGTCACACATAACCTTTATTGCAAGCCTTTAATTTAATAGCCAAATACCTTTTTAATACAAAATATAGGTAAAGCAAATTGTGATAGATTCGTGAATTCTCAAATACATCATGTCGCATTATGGAAGTAAAATGGGCAGCAATTGCTGTTTCATGGTGACTTTGAAGCTCAGTACTGATATGGTATCTGATCAAATAGTGCAATATAAACACAGATATAGCACAATACATGTTAAAGGGATAGTTCACCAAAAAACATTATTCAGTCATTACTATTCACCCTGATGTTGTTTCAAACCCACAAGACTGTCTTTGTTCCATGGAACACAGAAGGAGATGTTAGGCAGTATGTTAGCTTTAGTCACCGTTCACTTTCATCACATCTTTTTTCCATACAGTAAAAGTGAATGGTGACTGAGGCTAACATTCTGTTTAACTTCTTTTGTGTTCCACAGCAGAAAGAAAGTCATATGGGTTTGGAACAACATGAAGGTAAATAAATGATTGATTATGTGTGTGGTGGTGGTGGGGGGAGATATCCCTTTTAACCTCCAAAATATAAGGCTATGTAAATTCAGCATAAAAATAATCCATATGACTCAAGTTGTTAAATCCATGTGTTCAGACACGATATGATAAGTATGGGTGAGACACAGATCAATATTAAAAAATATATATATTTTATCATAAATTCTTCTCCCTGCCCAGTAGGGGCCGATATGCATGAAGAATGTGATTCAGCAAAAATAGAAGAAGAATGTTAAAGTTAAAGTGGAGATTGACTGAGCAGGGAGGAGAAAAACAAAAGCACTTAAATAATGATCTGTTTCTCACCCACACCTATTATATAGCTTCTGAAGCTATGGATGTGGCAGACAGGTCTTTTGCTCATCGTAAAGGAGGAAGCAGGAACCGGGTTTACAACCAAACGTCTTTAATTCAACACAACATAAAACTGCTTTTCAGCATAACAAAACCATTACACGCACACAACTCCGTGTGCTCTCTCATTCTGTTGACTTTTCAGTCCAACAGGCAGAATGCACATGTTTAGCGGCTGTGTGCACCTCTCTCTCTCTCTCTCTCTCTCTCTCCCAAACTGGCATCTCCAGCTCCTCTTTATCCCTCTCCAAGCTGATTGCGGTTACTCAGTGCCGGCCCCGCCCTCCTCATAGTCACAATGGATTTAACCACCAGTGTCATCAAGAGTACTTTTTTCTCCCCAATTTGGAATGCCCAATTCCCAAATCTCGTGGTGGCGGAGGATGAATCTCAGTTGCCTCCGCGTCCGAGACCGTAAATCCGTGCCTCTCATCACGTGGCTTGTTGAGCGCATTACCACGGAGACATAGCGCGTGTGGAGGCTTCACACTATTCTCTGTGGCATCCACACTCAACTCGTCATGCACCCCATCAAGAGCGAGAACCACATTATAGCGACCACGAGGAGGTTACCCCATGTCGGGTCAATCGGGCCAATTTGGCTGGAGTCATTCAGCACACCCTGGATTTGAACTCGCGACTCCAGGAGTGGTAGTCAGCGTATTTACTAGCTGAGCTACCCAGACCCTTATGTTGCCCTTGTATGGATTTGGAGCTTCAAAATGTTGGCACCCATTTACTTGCATTGTATGAACCTCCAGAGCTGAGAGATTCTTCTAAAAATCTTTGTTTGTGTTCAGCAGATGAAAGAGAGGCATACGCATCTGGGATGGCAAGAGGGTGAGTAACTGATGAGAGAATTTTCATTTTTTGGTGAACTAATCCTTTAAAGTCTGCATTAAGTTCATAATGCACTCCATTTTGAGTGCTGCCCCATTCATACATATATCATAAGTATTAATACGCCCATACACAGCTTGCTGACTCATTTCTAAACAATTGCACTATTCATAAGCTTATTTTAAAAGCAGATCATAACCTCGTTGTATCATGCCCTCAAATAAATTGATCTGGTCTGTGGGCAGTGGGCCAGCGTAACTAGGTGCACAATCCCAGAGAGGGAGCCGGGCCTGTGGCACTGACATTCCAGGCTGTTTTTGCCAGCGTGTGCGGTCAGGCCATGTTTACATCTGTCTGGGCTTTAAGCAGCCACAGGTCTCAGACCAGCACAGTGGATCGAGACAGGGTAAGAGATGACACCCAGACTGTAAACATCAAGCATGCGTTGATGAATGTGTTGAAATATAGCAGCCATGAACATTGCTCCCCAAACCTTGTGGTTTATTTCTCCACTGGTTTATTGATTCTTTTTTGGTTCGAGCTTGCAAATGGGTGCAGAACGAATGTCTACGATTTTTGTTGATGCATGCCATGAGTTAACACCTGGAATTCAGTTCTATGTGCAGTACATGATCTTTTATGTTTGTTCAACAATGGACAGGGACAAACTTTGTAAGAGTAAGAGTAAGACATATTACACACTTTGAGGGTTAAGGATAAAAGGCAAAGACAGATAGAGAATACAAGTTTGAATTATTTGAGGTTGAAAAATGATAGAGAGTTTGTTCAACTTATTTCCATAGAGACTGGAGGGAGAACACAAGCGGAAGAGGGAGGGGGAGGCAGATGACTACGGGGAGGCAGATGACTAAGGCGAGGAGAAGCATCATTTCTTTAGCGTCCTATGATTCATCTGGGGGAATGATACCACATTGGATCAGAAGCTTGCGAATGTTGGAAGAGCAGCATGAAACAAAAATAAATAGTTAGAACAAAGAAGCTAATACAAAAGTGAGACTGTCCAAGACAGTGATTCTCTCTCACACCTTTTCACTTTCTATTGCTCACTCCTAGTTTCTCAGTTCTCACATTTTGTATATATATATATATATATTGGACTAATTTATTGCACTCTTTGTTTAATCACTCCATTTTTACAATAATGTGAATGTTTTCTGTGAAAAAAAGAAATCTAACTTTTGACACTTTCTGAAAAAAAAAACTGAAAAAAAAAAAAAAACAGAGTGGTGCTTGCCCATACAATGCTATTGGTGTTGTGGGTGGTTGCTAGGGCATTCTATGCGGTTGCAAGTGTGTTTTGGGTGGCTGCTTACTGTCAAAAGTGCTCACCCCCCAATTTGGCTCGGGTCCCACCTTCCATGCAAGTCTATGGGATTTTTGCACCCGATTTATTGACTGCCATGCAAAATTCGGTCATGGAACAACAGAAGTATGTGTCAATGATGACAGAATTACATTTTTTGGTAAACTATCATTTTAAGTAATGCAATAGCTTGCCTTAGCAAACACCACTAAAATGCATGCTCACTACTGAGAATGAAAGATTAGATTTACTGTAAAGCTGGTCTTGCAATTAAAGAGGTAAAGAGAGCTACTTCCAGAAAAGATATTCAGAACTGATCATTCATCATTAATGCTCAAGCCAGACTAATTTCCCTATGTAGCCATTTTAATTAGAATTTATTGCAGTCATTTTCTACAATAAGATTAAATTACGCTTGTTTAATGTTCAACTTTACTCTCAACAAACTGTTTAATCTGCCTAGCATGTCAGCTTAAAACAACTGACATGCCTGTAAGATAACACTAGAGGGCAATATAAGATAATGGACTACAACGTTAGAGGTAAAGGTTTGCATAAATAAATCAGCAGTGAATTAATCACCCTTAAAGTAACCTTTACATTGTCAAGATGAAGTAGAATTTAGCAAAAAACAATTGTGAGAGGAGTTGAAATATTTCACCATTTATTTCACATTTTTCAATACAGTGGTGGTTGTTAGGGGCTCACATACATTTGGATCATTTTATAAGCTTTAAAATTAGTCCCTATTAACTGCCATTCTATTGAAATGACCAGAACATTAATTAAACATTTTCCAATTGTGTTCTGCATAAGAAAGTAAAATGGGTCTGGAACGACATGAGAGTGAGTAAATTAGAATTTATATTTTTGAGTGAACTATTCCTTTAAAGGAGCAATATGTAATATTGACATCAAGCATTTAAAATGGGTACTGCAGTCCAAATTCAAAATATTGGAGAGAGTTGTCACCCCTGCCACTTTATGACATAGTACAGAGATGATGTGTACAGTTAACGTATTTGTCAAGCAATTATGTGAGAAATTTTTCAACATATGACATACTGCGCTATCATACAAGCAATTTACTTGAGTGTAGTCCACCTACATTTACTTAAGAAAATCGGATCACAATTTTATATATATATACATATACACACACACTTTTTAAACACTTGACTGAAATATTTCACATGATCTTAAAAATCTTAGATTAGATTCTATTAAATACATTTGTTTAATCACAACATAATTCCCATAGGTCCATTATTTTTATGACTTATATATATATATATATATGTGTGTGTGTGTGTGTGTGTGTGTGTGTGTGTGTGTGTGTGTGTGTGTGTGTGTGTGTGTGTGTGTGTGTGATTATGTAACCTTCTCCTTCAGAATGTGTTAAGAATGTGAATAAAAAGAACGCCTCTTCAGCAGTCAACAAAATTCAACAGTCAACCCCCCCCCAGTCAACCCCAGTACTTCTCAGTCTCTCCGAATTGTAGCATGTCCACTCATTTGCGGCTTGTTTTGTCTTTTTCAGTTAAGTACCATTGGTGAGTGAAGAGCGCCCCCTCTGGCGAGATCACTCCATTGACAGCTGCACACTGTCAGACTGCGTCTGTTGGTGCTGTTGATCATATTTACGAGCTGAGAAAAGTGAAGAAGAAAATAATTAAAGAAGTAAAACTATATTTTACAACGTATGGGAATGCTCCCAACGTCATCTCTTTGGGAAAAAGGTGTTAGATCTGTCTGTAGTTGGTGCTAAAATAAAACATCCACATATTCTAAACTATGTATGTCCTAAACTATGGTGCTGTATGGTATGAAAAAAAGATTTGTTTATGTATAGGGTACAACGAGTCTAAAGGCCCCTGGGTAATAGGCACTTTTGATTTTATTTTCTCCCAAAAGTTTGTCACTACGCATTGCAAAATATTCCTGATCCATGAAGTCACCACATGCAATGTCTAAAGTTTGATTTTGAGGTCATTTGATCTAATATTTAATAATAGTTTTAATGATGCAAATTTATGTAGCTAATGAAAATCCTTGAAATTGTCACATTTATTTTGAGACAAAATGCTTCTTTGTAATTATCAATTTTGTTATTATCTTAATTTGTTACTCAATTTTGCCCTATAACTATTGTACCTGTATTTACACAATATCACAATAACCCCCCCTCTGGGCAAACGTTTTAGGCACTTAAGATGTTTCACAAAAACATTTGTCTTAAGATGGTTATTTATATCTTCAGCTTTAATGTGTCAATAGGAAAATGCATTTTAGACTCCCAAACATCACTTTTGCAAATAGAATAGATTAGAATAGAAGAACAGGTAGCCCTGCAAGAGATGGCATTTCCCCCACAAACCCCCCACTGAACATCGAGTCAGTCTGAGATTGCATGAAGAGATGGAAGAAATGGAGACAGCCTGAATTGATAGAAGATCTGTGGTGAATTCTCCATTAAGCTTGAAACATCCTATCTGCCAACAACCAAGAAAAACTGTATCCAGGTGTACCTATGAGAATTGGGGCTGTTTTAAAGGCAAAGGTGGTCACACCGAATATTGATTTAGCTTTATTATGTTGTTTACTAGACTTTGTATGATGTCAATTGATAAATGAAAACTATTTATGGTATTATATTTGAAGACATCCTCACTATGCAAAATTGTTAACAAGTGCCTAAAACTTTTGCACAGTACTGTATATTTAAAATTACAGCTAATATTTAGTTACAGAAATCATAATAACTCATGAAATCCAACATAAATGTTAGGCTACAACTATCAAGTTGTGTAGCGAGAAGCTTCCAGAATTCAGAATAATTTTGATAATTCAATTTAGTTATTTATTTATATATTTAAAGCTACACAATGTAACTTTTTTGTAAAAAAATAACAAAATGTTATTACTTAAGAGAGTGCAATAAAAATCCATCTTCCAAACCATTTCTTCACCCAAATACACTTGGATAAACCTATAATAATTATATTATAAATATTTTAGAGCTGTCGGGACGTAAATGTATACATACGTTCGAGGGTAATTGTATACATACGTCATTCGCCCCTGCGAAATCCACACACACAGAAAACAAGATCTTCCAACGGCTAAGATATTTTATTGATATTGTTTATGTATAGTTGTGTAATCACACACGCGTCTTTGTGTGTGTAGTGAAATATAATAATTATACTGTAATCGGTGCAGAACTTTTCACTTGCTAGCACACGTGTGTATTTTTCTTTACAACGGCAATAATTGATATAAATATAAAATGTAATCCTAGGTTTGCCAAGAACATGTGAGTCTTGAAATTATGTTGATCACAGGTTGGTAACAATGACAATCTATAAATTAGTTAATATCGTGATCTATTTGGCCAGAATATCCTGCAGTTCTAAAAACTTTACAATTATGTCTATAATTAACGAACGTTGCCTAACTTTTGTAACGTCCTTTATTTCAAAACATCAATGTTTCCAATAAGTCAAAACAACAGCATAAGATATGGCGCTTATATGCTCAGATGACATGTTTTCATCTTTTCCTTTCTTTCATTATTTATTTGTCCATTCGCTCTGATAAGATGTCCTGTATTCATGTGTACCTCGAGACACATTCATCCGCGTAGAGGACCAGAGCCGAAGCACAACCAAAACAATGTTCTCCCACAAGACACATGCAGTTTTGTTTTTTTAACCGCTAGAGGGCCAAAAGTTACATAATGTAGCTTTAAGGACAGTGGGATAACACCAAGTTTCTGTATTTTCATTTAAGTAGCCTAAACTAATTGCATTACTTTGGTATTTTGACAGAAACCACTGGTTTTAGGGAGTACGGGGCATATGCAGACGAAAATTTCTCAAACCAACCTTGTGAATACATTTCCAGTTGTTGTCTCAGTCGGATTTTCTGTAGACTGTCATAGAAGTTCGGTTCTGCTGCGGTTCCGACTGTCGGTGGCACCGTAAATATACGCATGATCTTCCTCTTATTTCTAATAAAAAGAAGAAAAAAAAACCTATTCATGGCTGCCAACACAGGACGCTTATAATCTAAATATTACTGTACATATATTTACAATTTACTTACTGTGCATATATAAAAATAACTATAAAAAATAATTTCAAATAAAAAGGACACTTACTTTCTGGCATACATCAACAGGGCGAAGCTGACCAAAATAACCAGAAGGTAAACATTGGTGGCCTCATTCCATGCTTCATGCACTGAATAATCAAGTGACTCCTCATTTGCCATCACACTGTACCCTCCCATAGTTATTTAATTACTACACCTTGGTTCAAATGCGAAAATGCATTGCACTATACTCGCATCTCAGTTGATTATTTTGATTGAAAGCAGCGACTCTATAATCCACATTCATTTCCGGTTAAGCAGAGATGACGCTGTAGTACCCTTCAAAATAAAAGTCACAACCAAAAAAAAAAAAACCAGACCTGACCAATCACTAGTCTTGAAAATTGTCACTTATTTAGAGTATATAGTGAAAGCTTGGCAGGTATGGGGTAGCCTACTGAAGGTTTCTGTTATGTCCTTATTTTATTGCAGGGTCTGTTATTTTCTGAAGATTCCCCCGTTGCTCCTGGTTCTTTTTATAGCACTCCGCAATTTTAATATATAATTAATACCAATAAACACTTTCAGTAGCTTTAATTGATATTATACAGTGGGCATTTATTTTCATTTGTTATTTGAATTACTCACATTTAGTTAATTTTAAGAATTATATTAACTTGATTTTATTTTAACGGATTGTGCACACTTTTACTTTGACACTTTTAAGCTACCGTTATTTCGTTTCCTGTTTCTTGCTTCTTTCTTGCGTCACCGTAAACAGGAAGTCAAATTCCACAGAATTATATTATTGGTCAAACGGGCAGGAGGCGTCTCAGAATCTTCCTCGACGACTGGCTGCATTCTTTAACTTCCATTGCGCGATATCCGTCCTCAACATAACATAAACTTAGCAAGATTTCGGAATAAAGTTTCACAATGTCGTTACGAGGCATTTTAAAGGTTATACATCACACTCATGTGAGGTCATTGGTAAGCCTGACATTGAATTAGGATGTTAAACTGTGGCTCATTCATGTATTGCTAGTAGCATAAATGTTCTGTAAATGCCTTAATCATCTTATGTCATGCATGCGAACCAATAGTTATTTGAATATCGTTGTTGCCCTCATATTGCATGACATAAATATATGTTTTTAAATTTGAATGTGGGTTTCTACATGCAATTTTGTTATGCTTTTTTCCAGGCAAGGTAAATTAACAGTCAAAAGTGGAAAACTAATACTTAACATACCTTGTCAATTACAATATGAATTGATGTAGTGCATTTAAACTATTCAAATGAATAACCCTATCTTATCTTATTTGCAGCCATTGCTTCTCCTTGCAAGCAAAGTTTGTCAGAAAATCCCATCCGCTCACACACGCTACAGTAGCAGCAGTTCAGAGGGCATCAGCCGGTATCCAGTGCCAAACAGGAAGAATCTGCCTTTTGATATTGTGGAATTGATGGAGGAGGTCGAACAGAAGGTAAGATATCCACAAATCCACATTAATGGCATTTGTGTGCCTCTGAAGCAGTATTAATACAAGATGCTCATCCATAGGGAGGGTTCCTGCCCAATGTCTTTAAAGTTCTTGCCCATCGTCCTGCTGAGTTTCGGGCTTTCTTCGCTTATTACAATGCACTCATGAACAAGGAAAGTGGTAAGGCTTTTTCTTCATGCATGATGGTAGTGGCTTCTCTTATTAATAAATTAATGCACATGAGTTAATTATATTTTACCTGCATGGTTTCAGTGAGAATCAGATGTTTATTAACCAGTTATTTATAATTCTGCAACATGTTATGTTTGTAATAGGTGGTCTGTCAAAAGCGGATCGGGAACTGATTGTTGTCGCAACCAGTGCTCACAATCACTGCCTGTATTGTGTAGTATCTCACAGTGCACTGCACCGCATCTATTCAAAAAACCACATGCTGGCTGACCAGGTGCCTGAAATTTTATCAGAACACAATATAAAATTTGGCAAATGTTAAAACTCTTTCACTGCGCTTCCCCACCACCACTGAGAATGAGTGGGCTTATAATTTACTTATCTTGCCCCACAGGTGGCAGTTAATTACAAGGTTGCAGAGCTAACTTCCCGTGAGCGAGCCATGCTTGACTTTGCAATGGCAGTCTGCAGAAGCGAAACCATAAATGAAGACCATTTCAGCACCCTGGACACTCATGGTTTTGACCGAGAAGATGTTTGGGACATTGCTGCCATTGCTGCCTTCTTTGCAATGTCCAATCGCTTGGCTCACCTGACTGATATGAGACCTAATGCAGAATTCTACAAAATGGGTAGAGTGCCAAGAGACAAAGAAAAAGCCTCTGACGGGCAGGCGATCCGAGAATAGACTCGTATCAGGCTCTGGATAAAAGTTACAGTGTTTTATGTGCAATTATATTTCTAAACTGTGAAATAAATGATAAAATTGTTGCTGAAAAAAATGCATGCCTTGTAAAATCTCACCGCTAGTGCCTTTTTAATTATCAATCAACATTTTATAGTTGCACATCTTTATGACATGTTAACATTTTCTAATGCCTTTACTGGGAGTTATCCCTGTCAAATCAATTTTATAGCAGTTGTTCAAAATGTACGGAGTAGCTAATTTGACCTGTTCCTCTTAATGGTTTATTTTAGTTCATGTATTTTAGGATTGCTTTGGATAACATCATAGCGTTTCAATGAGATGTCAGTGTAACTGGTCCTGCTTGACCTGCTCCAAGCTGGATTCGAACCAGCGTCACTGGCACGGGAGGCGGGCACGCTAGCAAGGAGGCCTTTAAAGTCACTTGCTAGTACACCTCTTTAGACCACGGGAGTGAGGTTTACACACCGCACAGCTTTCACGTACCAGCTGGCTCCTGTTACATCAGGACTCTTGACTTTATTCTAAATTCTGAATCTCTTTTGAGCATCTCTATCATAGATCATTATCATGTTGCAGAACCCAACCATTTGAGATTTCAGACAGATTCTATTGGTCTTTTATTGAGTGCAATCCATCCAGACTCAGAAGAAACAAAGCCTCCAAAAACCATAAAACTTTTTCTTCTGTTTCAGAGCTGAGGTGGTTTGTTGATGTGCAGTGCATTTTATACATGCAAGTGTATACATATGTATATTCATCTGAAAGTGTATCTGTCGTCCAACAAAACATGAATCCAGTCACCCTGTTTTAGAGAGTTAATTGTCCTTAATAAAGATTAATATTCTTAATATATCAATACCTTGGTTGTGCAAACCCTTTGTTTATGAGATAACACTTCAAATGTTGGTCTTTTCACTAAAAGTCTTCAAAAATAGCTGAAGACATATTTTCCATGAGCACTTGACCATACACTCATATATATATATATATATATATATATATATATATCTTGTTGCACTCTTGGATATCCAATCGTTTTAATATTATCTGTCGTGGATAGTATTTTTCCTGATGCAAATGAAACGTTGAAATGCAGCATGTACTACTTTTCGTAATACTGTCTCCTTTAGATTAATCGCTTATGTTGTTTCATTCCTCTTAAGTCACTTTGGATAAAAGTCTCAGCCAGATGAATAAATGCCAATTTAAAAGTACATGCTGAATAATACTTGATAGGATTTTTCATGATAATTTACCGTCAACAAATTTAAATGCTGCAAAAGTTGTGCAGACTAGTGGTTGAGAAAATTATACCCTTTAGTACATTGGAAATACATTTCAGACTTGTCTGAGACCATAAGCTCAGACCTACATCCAGACCAAGAAATTACATTTGAAAACATTACTATATATTATACATTAAAAAAAGCATAACAAAATTGCATGCAGAAACCCACATTCAAATTCTCACTGAAACCATGCAGGTAAAATATAATTAAATCATGTGCATTAATTTAATAATAAGAGAAGCCACTACCATCATGCATGAAGAAAAAGCCTTACCACTTTCCTTGTTCATGAGTGCATTGTAACAAGCGAAGAAAGCCTGAAACTCAGCAGGACGATGCGCAAGAACTTTAAAGACATTGGGCAGGAACCCTCCCTATGGATGAGCATCTTGTATTAATACTGCTTCAGAGGCACACAAATGCCATTAATGTGGATTTGTGGATATCTTACCTTCTGTTCGACCTCCTCCATCAATTCCACAATATCAAAAGGCAGATTCTTCCTGTTTGGCACTGGATACCGGCTGATGCCCTCTGAACTGCTGCTACTGTAGCGTGTGTGAGCGGATGGGATTTTCTGACAAACTTTGCTTGCAAGGAGAAGCAATGGCTGCAAATAAGATAAGATAGGATTATTAATTTGAATAGTTTAAATGCACTACATCAATTCATATTGTAATTGACAAGGTATGTTAAGTATTAGTTTTCCACTTTTGACAGTTAATTTACCTTGCCTGGAAACAAGCATCACAACATTGCATGCAGAAACCCACATTCAAATTTAAAAACATATATTTATGTCATGCAATATGAGGGCAACAACGATATTCAAATAACTATTGGTTCGCATGCATGACATAAGATGATTAAGGCATTTACAGAACATTTATGCTACTAGCAATACATGAATGAGCCACAGTTTAACATCCTAATTCAATGTCAGGCTTACCAATGACCTCACATGAGTGTGATGTATAACGACATTGTGCCTCGTAACGACATTGTGAAACTTTATTCTGAAATCTTGCTAAGTTTATGTTATGTTGAGGACGGATATCGCGCAATGGAAGTTAAAGAATGCAGCCACTCGTCGAGGAAGATTCTGAGACGCCTCCTGCCCGTTTGACCAATAATATAATTCTGTGGAATTTGACTTCCTGTTTACGGTGACGTAAGAAAGAAGCAAGAAACCGTAAACAAAATAACGGTAGCTTAAAAGTGTCAAAGTAAAAGTGTGCACAATCCGTTAAAATAAAATCAAGTTAATATAATTCTTAAAATTAAATAAATGTGAGTCAATCAAATAACAATTTAAAATAAATGCATACTGTATAATATCAATTAACAATTGACAAGTTTGGAAATTATAAGTAACCTTGTTGAGACAAGAAGTTAATGACGATCACAGTATTTAATTAAATACTGAAGACTTTAGTAAGATGGAGTTTCAGATTGATGCTCAACTTCATAAAGATTAATGATAGAAATGTATGAATGTGAACGCACATAATGTGACTTCTAATAAGTGTCTCTAATGTTGCCAAAAGTTTTATTTTGATGGAAACCGAATGCACAGGTTATTGTCATTTTTCTATTTCATACAATGCATCACTAGTTTTTGAATCATTGAATGTAAAACCTGGTGTAGTACGTCTTGTCAGTATGCAGTGTATTTGTCTTCTGGATTTTGGAAAATAAATGGGTAATGTTCTAAAATAATTGAATAAAATAGTATTACTAAATATTAAGCCTAATATTTGTATATATTAACAGGCCTACCAACTCCATTGAAAAAAGTGCCATTAATTTGTTTAGGCTAATATTTTCATTATAATGTAACACAGGGCTAAACAGAAAACAAATTTAGCGCTAAAAAAGTGTTACATTTGTGAAAGGCAATTGTTAAGTTACAAAAAAATATCACTTTTTTTTGGTGCTTTAGTGCTTGAACACAGTTTTCCCTTGGCACACCCAAAGTCTTGTTTCTGGCTATGGTGATTTAATGATGTGTAATGATTTATAGTGCCTCGGGAAACCCAGCCATGGACAAATGAAATGAGACAACAACAAATACATCCAATATAGTGACTGGGCACCCTTATACTTTACAAAAGAGGCTGTAACAGATAGACTTACAGACTTTCAATAAGTTGTACTGTTGTTTAAACTGTTTTTGAACCCCCAATAGTAATTAATACTATTCATTAGTATTAATAAATGTTGTAAAAAAAAAAATAAAAAATTATAAATGTATAACAAAGAAAATAATACAAAAAGTAGCTCTGGCTTGTGTTCCATTTGCCTTTGACCTATAAAATATTTACACATAAAAATTCACCACCCATAGGCTCTTTGCCATCTCATTTCAGTGTTCACTTGTAAATCTATCTTTCTTCTTATATCACGTTGATGGATTTGAGGCTGAACTCTAGTTCATCTCCGTCCTCGTCTCTGGGGCGTAGAGCACACAGTCCTGTAAATACATTTAGAATTTTATGTAAGAATAAATATTACTTCTTGCAAATATAAATAAAGATTTTAATTTTACATACACATCATATGAGACTATTCAGATGTTTAATGCAGGGGTTTTTCGGAGGTCTCTTGGGATGTACATCACGAGTAAGTGTTCTTTATGTTTAGTGTGTTGTGATTCAAAACATAGATATATTGTGATGATTCTCATTCATCTGCACTGACTTGCACAACAGCTCGTGTTACGTAGGAAGCAAAGACTGCGATGCGCTGTGTTTGTTTTTGGCCCAATTATTTTGTAACGTGGTCAGTAAAATCATCGTTCGGTTCTCAAGTCAGTGGAAAAGCGGTCAGACTTGGTATTAAGATCGCTCCTCAGTTTCTCCGGCTGAACACCCGCTATGGCACGAGAGCCTAATAATTACCTCGTAGGCTGGTGGAGGTGACGTTGGATGTTGACTGAAGTTTCCTGGAGGTTCAGTCGGAACGGGTCCGTAGTTTGCTGGCATCACGTACAGAACTGAACTACCAGGTTGTGAAAATGCAGAGGGGTCCGGTTGGCCCACAAACACAATATTGTTAACAGGCAAATTTGTGTTCATGTAACTGACCGTGGTACTTCTTGACTGAGAGAGAGAGAGAGAGAGAGAGAGAGAGAGAGAGAGAGATCCAACATGACATACTGATCATACACGTGATCTTATTTCATCTGATTCAGTGTGTCTTGATGAGGGTTACCTTTGGCCTGCAGCAGCAGGAACAAGATGATGAGGCAATGATAATAGAGAAGAGTATGACCAGAACATCGCAGACCACAAGGACAACAAATCTCATACCCTAAGTCAGCATTATACACAGGAAGATTAATAAACATGAAGCGATTTCTTGTTCTAAACAGTACAAAAAAAATGAACAATGAGCTAAATAGCTTTACACAACTGTAACACAAGCAATTGTACACTTTTCTTGTAAATATTCTGAAAACAATGAGGGAAGGGAACAAAGAACAGGTATGCAAATACTTGGAGAAGTAGCTTGAAGAAGCTTCCATAGTAAAAGACATGTAAAATGTAAGCATGAACACACCACTTACCCAATGTAATCTAAAGTTAATGCGGAGGGAGGTAGCAGCTGTTACAATGTTTATATAGTTGAGAATTTGTGCGATTTTAACCTACAATTAAGAAGATCTGGTTAAAAAACAGTTCTCATAAAATGCCCCTTAAATAGAAATTGCATTATTATTATTATTATTAATGCATCCTTCTCAAGTTCCAATAAGTCTTATTCAAATATACAAAATGAGATGTCAAATTCAGACTAACCAGACGCGGTTTACGTATGCATGCAGCTGAGACTGTTACAACTCCAGTTAACATAAACTGCAGGGGGAAAAAAAAATATTTTAATTCAGCATTTGTTCACAGTGTAGTGCTGATATTGAAATGAATGACTTACAAAGACTGGTAAACAGGAAAGGAACCAAAATGTTTGCCAGCTTGTAAAACCGAGTGCCACTGATGCCGTCAATATTTCCAAAACCTGTAAGACAAAAACATAAGATGCTGTGCATTTCTTCATTCACCCTAAAAACATGAGCACTTTCAAGGAAAATCCCTTGAAGAACCGTGTTGTTTACCCCAAAAACTAGTGGCTTGATTTTCAGGAATTGTGAAACTTCACATGGCTGCTGCTGGTAAACTGGAGAGGCTATCATTACATCAGAGGGTTCTGGCATGTCTGTTCAAATAAAGAGAGGATCACGTTTATACAAATACTTCCGGTGAGCCAAAGAAAAGGCAGTACCAGGAAACCAAGTGTTACTGTTTATAAATATATATGAGAAATCAAGAAATGTGATTCTCTGACACCAAAGTTTTCTTTCCCATGGGCCACTTGAGAACACACATCTTGTGTTAGGACACCATTTGCAGATTAAAGAGGTTCTTCTTATAATGTAATTTGCTCGGAAGTAATTTAATACATCTGTTTGACTTAAATCACATCTTAACCCTAATAATAATTGCACAACTTCATAAACATTTGACAATGATAACAACAAGCCAAATGTATAAAATCAATTTGTATTCAGTAAGAAATTCCTACCATACAGTACATGGAGTCTCTTTTGTTTAGATTTATGAGATGGAAACATGTTTACCAGAGCACATCCACATGGTTTAAATTCAGAATTTGCCTTCTAATTTGCCATCAAAAATCCAAATGAGCAAATGTATCAATAGAGAACACTGTACCTTGAAGCTGATGTTGGTCTTGTCATAGGTCTTGTCATTTTCACTTTCACTTTTATTCATTTTATCTTGTGATTACGCTCCAGTCTGGATATGGAGCTAAAATCATGACTTAAGTATTTGAAGCGTAAAAGCATGTTGAATTGCTCTAATCGAAAAAATAAATGCATTGTATTACAAGTGCTTGCATTTAAATAATGTTGTATTTACAGCGCTTGCATTTCGTGTGTCTGAATTTTAACAAAGTTGCATTTTTAAGAATTGAATATTTCATTTGAAAACATTTCACAACTAATTTAATTATTAAATATAAATATTCACCTTCCAAAGTTAATTTAAAAATACAAACTAGATTTGTTTCGACAGGTAAAATTCAGCCTGTTACATTTCGCTCAAATTCAGTGGTTCAAATTCGGTTGGAAATTCAACCTTGATGAATTTCAACTGCAGCAGATTACCAATGCACAATCTCAACCTGATACTATTCGTTCTCACATTAGATGGTGCAATTCGATTGGGTGTTGACTGCTGAAGACCAAAGCTGCAGGTAGAGAGAACAGCCATGTATGTTTTGATAGTTTGTTTTTCAGAATTGTTTGTGGGTAGAAAATAGATGAATATTTGATTTGCACATATTGGTGGGCATGAAACAGGACTTTCCGCTGATTAGTCAACCCACGTCATCAGTTCCTCAATGCCATGCAACAGAATAATTATCCACCGCTGCTCAACTTTTAATGCAACTACATATAATCCCTCTCTCATCAAACAACCGGACTAAGGAATACCTGTGACACAAACTGTACTAGTCAAGGAAGGGTCTATAGACACAAAGCCCTGTCTATATAGAGGGCTTCGTGCCAACATTCTCCTGCATAGGCATGGGTTCTGCAACATATGTGTGCCAGAGAAATATTAGTTGCATTTTTTTTAGAAATAGCCTGTTGATGTCCCTCACATCTGCACTCAAAATTACTTAGCCTACTTCTTAGACTATTTTATTTAGCTGACAGTTATCAAAATCTCTATCAAAAGGTGTGGCGTCCCACTGGACCGGATGGAGCGAATGCATTTACATTATAGTGAAGTGCAGGCCAGTATGTGGAATGTATTGGCTTGGTACGCATTATAATGTAGAAGGGTGCCAGTACCTATATTGGATGTATTTGTTGTTGTCTCATTTCATTTGTCCATGGCTGGGTTTCCTGAGGCACTATAAATCATTAGTATTACTATAGTAGCCAACTTAATCTCTATGGTGTGTTTCCCAAAAAGCATCGCTATAGTAACATAAAACTTTGTAAATTAACAAGGGCTTTGAATCGCTCTAAAGTCATAAGTGCAACCTAAATGTATCTTTCTCACATTTTTCACAGTTTATCAGAGAATAAGGAACATCAAATAACTTGTAATAATATATTTGGATCAACAGATAGCCATAGCCAGAAACAAGACTTTGGATGTGCCAAGAGAAAACTGTGTTCAAGCACTAAAGCACCAAAAAAAGTGATATTTTTTGTAGATTTAACAATTGTCTTTCACAAATGTAACCATTTTTTTGCACTAAATTTGATTTCTGTTTAGCCCCTTGTTACATTATAATGAATATATTAGCCTAAACAAATTAATGGCACTTTTTTCAATGGAGTTGGTAGGCCTGTTAATACGTACCCATTTATTTTCCAAAATCCAGAAGACAAATACACAAGTAAATGTAAGGACAGTTTTTATCATACTGACAAGATGTTCTACACCAGACCATTTCAGCACCCTGGACACTCATGGTTTTGACCGAGAAGATGTTTGGGACATTGCTGCCATCTTTGCAATGTCCAATCAGCTAGCTGACCTGACTGATATGAGACCTAATGCAGAATTCTACAAAATGGGTAGAGTGCCAAGAGACAAAGAAAAAGCCTCTGACGGGCAGGCGATCCGAGAATAGACTCGTATCAGGCTCTGGATAAAAGTTACAGTGTTTTATGTGCAATTATATTTCTAAACTGTGAAATAAATGATAAAATTGTTGCTGAAAAAAATACATGCCTTGTAAAATCTCACCGCTAGTGCCTTATCTAACACTTTTACTGCTGTAGGCACATGGTATTGGGATTCATATTAAAATACAATGGCACCCAGAGTAAATACAACAGGTTATTTAACCTAAAATCCCTTTAGTCACTTTTTGGTACTTTTTGTGTTTAGTTTGTTTTTCTTTTTCAATCCTTAGAAAGTTGGAAGTACTCTTTGGCTTTTCCTTTACTTGTATTTGTTTGACGTTAATTATTTATTAGCAGGAGAGTGAGAGAATCTAAATCTCCAATTGCATAAATGCTGTCCTTAATAAAATAAAATAAAAAGTTGGACCAATGCACAATTGCATTTGGAGCCATGTTTGCATGAACATGTGCAATGTGATCTGGTCTTCATGTCATTTCATGATCCATTGTATTGTAATTATCAATCAACATTTTATAGTTGCACATCTTTATGACATGTGAACATTTTCTAATGCCTTCACTGGGAGTTATCCCTGTCAAATCAATTTTATAGCAGTTGATCAAAATGTACATCAACTGTTGATCAAAATGAGTAGCTAATTTGACCTGTTCCTCTTACTGGTTTATTTTAGTTCATGTATTTTAGGATTGCTTTGGATAACATCATAGCGTTTCAATGAGATGTCAGTGTAACTGGTCCTGCTTGACCTGCTCCAAGCTGGATTCGAACCGGCATCGCCGGCATGGGAGAAGGGGACGCTAGCAAGGAGGCTAAAGGCTACAGTCTTTAAAGTCACTTGCTAGTACACCTCTTTAGGCCACGGGATTGAGATTTACACACCGCACAGCTTTCACATACCAGCTGGCTCCTGTTACATCACGACTCTTGACTTTATTCTAAATTCTGAATCTCTTTTGAGCATCTCTATCATAGATCATTATCATGTTGCAGAACCCAACCATTTGAGATTTCAGACAGATTCTATTGGTCTTTTATTGAGTGCAATCCATCCAGACTCAGAAGAAACAAAGCCTCCAACAACCATAAAACTTTTTCTTCTGTTTCAGAGCTGAGGTGGTTTGTTGATGTGCAGTGCATTTTATACATGCAAGTGTATACATATGTATATTCATCTGAAAGTGTATCTGTCGTCCAACAAAACATGAATCCAGTCACCCTGTTTTAGAGAGTTAATTGTCCTTAATAAAGATTAATATGCTTAATACATCAATACCTTGGTTGTGCAAACCCTTTGTTTATGAGATAACACTTCAAATGTTGGTCTTTTCACTAAAAGTCTTAAAAAATGGCTGAAGACATATTTTCCATGAGCACTTGACCATACACTCATATATATATATATATATATATATATATATATATACATGTATAAATAAATAAATCTTGTTGCACTCTTGGATATCCAATCGTTTTAATATTATCTGTCGTGGATAGTATTTTTCTGATGCAAATGACACGTTGAAATGCAGCATGTACTACTTTTCGTAATACTGTCTCCTTTAGATTAATCGCTTATGTTGTTTTATTCCTCTTTCGTAAGTCACTTTGGATAAAAGTCTCAGCCAGATGAATAAATGCCAATTTAAAACTACATGCTGAATAATACTTGATAGGATTTTTCATGATAATTTACCGTCAACAAATTAAAATGCTGCAAAAGTTGTGCAGACTAGTGGTTGAGAAAATTATACCCTTTAGTACATTGGAAATACATTTCAGACTTGTCTGAGACCATAAGCTCAGACCTACATCCAGACCAAGAAATTACATTTGAAAACATTACTATAATAAACAATAATAACCGGTAAACAATCTTATTCAGAGTAGAACAATCTTATTCAGAGTAGTGCCATCTTTAATTTTTGACAGGAACAACAAAAGAGGCTGTAACAGATAGACTTACAGACTTTCAATAAGTTGTACTGTTGTTTAAAGTTGTTTAAAGTGTTTTGAACCCCCCAATAGTAATTAATACTATTCATTAGTATTAATAAATGTTGTAAAAAAAATCATAAATGTATAACAAAGAAAATAATACAAAAAGTAGCTCTGGCTTGTGTTCCATTTGCCTTTGACCTATAAAATATTTACACATAAAAATTCACCACCCATAGGCTCTTTGCCATCTCATTTCAGTGTTCACTTGTAAATCTATCTTTCTTCTTATATCATGTTGATGGATTTGAGGCTGAACTGTAGTTCATCTCATCCTCGTCTCTGGGGCGTAGAGCACACAGTCCTGTAAATACATTTAGAATTTTATGTAAGAATAAATATTACTTCTTGCAAATATAAATAAAGATTTTAATTTTACATACACATCATATGAGACTATTCAGATGTTTAATGCAGGGGTTTTTCGGAGGTCTCTTGGGATGTACATCACGAGTAAGTGTTCTTTATGTTTAGTGTGTTGTGATTCAAAACATAGATATTGTGATGATTCTCATTCATCTGCACTGACTTGCACAACAGCTCGTGTTACGTAGGAAGCAAAGACTGCGATGCGCTGTGTTTGTTTTTGGCACAGTTATTTTGTAACGTGGTCAGTAAAATCATCGTTCGGTTCTCAAGTCAGTGGAAAAGCGGTCAGACTTGGTATTAAGTTCGCTCCTCAGTTTCTCCGGCTGAACACCCGCTATGGCACGAGAGCCTAATAATTACCTCGTAGGCTGGTGGAGGTGACGTTGGATGTTGACTGAAGTTTCCTGGAGGTTCAGTCGGAACGGGTCCGTAGTTTGCTGGCATCACGTACAGGACTGAACTACCAGGTTGTGAAAATGCAGAGGGGTCCGGTTGGCCCACAAACACAATATTGTTAACAAGCAAATTTGTGTTCATGTAACTGACCGTGGTACTTCTTGACTGAGAGAGAGAGAGAGAGAGAGAGAGAGAGAGAGAGAGAGAGAGGATCCAACATGACATACTGATCATACACGTGATCTTATTTCATCTGATTCAGTGTGTCTTGATGAGGGTTACCTTTGGCCTGCAGCAGCAGGAACAAGATGATGAGGCAATGATAATAGAGAAGAGTATGACCAGAACATCGCAGACCACAAGGACAACAAATCTAATACCCTAAGTCAGCATTATACACAGGAAGATTAATAAACATGAAGTGATTTCTTGTTCTAAACAGTACAAAAAAAAATGAACAATGAGCTAAATAGCTTTACACAACTGTAACACAAGCAATTGTACACTTTTCTTGTAAATATTCTGAAAACAATGAGGGAAGGGAACAAAGAACAGGTATGCAAACTTGGAGAAGTAGCTTGAAGAAGCTTCCATAGTAAAAGACATGTAAAATGTAAGCATGAACACACCACTTACCCAATGTAATATAAAGTTAATGTGGAGGGAGGTAGCAGCTGTTACAATGTTTATATAGTTGAGAATTTGTGCGATTTTAACCTACAATAAAGAAAATCTGGTTAAAAAACAGTTCTCATAAAATGCCCCTTAAATAGAAATTGCATTATTATTATTATTATTAATGCATCCTTCTCAAGTTCCAATAAGTCTTATTCAAATATACAAAATGAGATGTCAAATTCAGACTAACCAGACGTGGTTTACGTATGCATGCAGCTGAGACTGTTACAACTCCAGTTAACATAAACTGCAGGGGGAAAAAAAAATATTTTAATTCAGCATTTGTTCACAGTGTAGTGCTGATATTGAAATGAGTGACTTACAAAGACTGGTAAACAGGAAAGGAACCAAAATGTTTGCCAGCTTGTAAAACCGAGTGCCACTGATGCTGTCAATATTTCCAAAACCTGTAAGACAAAAACATAAGATGCTGTGCATTTCTTCATTCACCCTAAAAACATGAGCACTTTCAAGGAAAATCCCTTGAAGAACTGTGTTGTTTACCCCAAAAACTAGTGGCTTGATTTTCAGGAATTGTGAAACTTCACATGGCTGCTGCTGGTAAACTGGAGAGGCTATCATTACATCAGAGGGTTCTGGCATGTCTGTGCAAATAAAGAGAGGATCACGTTTATACAAATACTTCCGGTGAGCCAAAGAAAAGGCAGTACCAGGAAACCAAGTGTTACTGTTCATTTTGTTTTCAAAGCTGACAATCAAGTAAGATATAATAAAGGGCCACTGGATAGAATTTATATATTTATTTGATCATCATTTAGAAAAAAAATGTATCCAAACAATTCACATATAATTTATGTGTGTCTGGTTACAGAACAGAAAAAGACAGTGGCACCCTTACCTATACAAAGAGTATGCACACTAGGTCATTTTTTACAACACCAGCATTTCAACATAAAGCTTGCATGCAGAGGGTGTGTAAGATTGGGAAAATGTCTGACAATAATGTTGCTCTGATCAGGATTTTTTCAGGTGATCCCAATTACTCTTTAATATATCATGGCCCTGAAGACGGCAGCAGAACTGTCTAGAAAATACAGAGACATAGTCAAGGAAGATCCTGTGAAATATCAGGAGTACCTTGCAAGAGATACCAAAAAAAATGAGACAGGAAAGCTTAAAACAATCTCCCAGCTTTCAAAACGGGAAAAAGACATAAATGCCAACAATAAAAGAGCCAGTGATAGAAGACAGGAAATACAGATGTATTTAACAAGCAACAGTCCCCCTCAGTCTCCAGTAGACCAGCGACAGAGACAGAATGATGCTCAACATTTCCAAGAATGTCCTGAAAGTTCAAGCGCACATCATAAAACACCTCATAGAAGAGGATGGAAAAAAGTGAAGGCAAACGGAACAAAAGACTATCGTGACCTTGCAATCCAAAATAAGCTAGAAGAATGATGGAAAAATACAAAAAGAGGTGTACTCGGCTTTCCCAGCAGCTTTCTAACTTGGAGTTGCCAATGCTGAAAGCTAATGCAGCTTAAACCAAAGGTCATAAGGAGGATATTGCTCTTTATAATTTTATTTTGTTGCTGCTCAGATATTTTATGTTATCTTCTTGGCAATTATTTTCTGTTGAGGCACATTTTCAAGTTTTTAGCCTATGGATAGACTTGTAGTTCATTGCCTGGTGCCTTGTATTTGAATTTTGCTTACCATTGTATTGTTTTAATGTTGGTGTAATTAAGAGGCCTGGGTAGCTCAGCGAGTATTGACGCTGACTACCACCCCAGGAGTCGCGAATTAGAATCCAGGGTGTGCTGAGTGACTCCAGCCAGGTCTCCTAAGCAACCAAATTGGCCCGGTTGCTAGGGAGGGTATATCACATGGGGTAACCTCCTCGTGGTCACGACTAAGTGGTTCTCACTCGCAATGGGGCGTGTGGTAAGTTGTGCGTGGATCGCGGGGAGTAGCATGAGCCTCCACATGCTGTGAGTCTCCGCAATGTCACGCACAGCAAGCCACGTTATAAGATGCACGAATTGACTGTCTGAGAAGCGGAGGCAACTGAGACTTGTCCTCTGCCACCCGGATTGAGGTGAGTAACCGAGCCACCACGAGGACCTAGTAAGTAGTGGGAATTGGGCATTCCAAAATTGGGCAGTAAAGGGGATAAAAAATATATATATATATATATATATATATATATATATATATATATATATATATATATATAAGAGAAATAAAGACATTTGATTCTCTGACACCAAAGTTTTCTTTCCCATGGGCTACTTTTATGTTAAGTGTAATTTGTCTCTTTTGTAATTTGTATTGTTTTAATCCATTTTTATGTACCACATTGTCATCACCAACAATTTATGTCATTACCGAAACACGTCTTTACCATCATGAAACTTTTCTGTAAAAGTTGTGCTTAAACTGTTTGTATCCTTTGCTTTTACACAAATTACTTGATGGGCTAATCGCCACTCCATCAAAAAGAAACATCAGGGTTTTCTGCACATTAAACTTTACTAGAAAATTAAAATATTGCTTTGATGGTAAAATGTTTTTTTTTAATTATTTTTTAAAGTAACAAATGTTTACAATATGAATGAATTAGAAAATGTTTTCTTGTTACCTACTTTTATGTGGGGTTAGATTCTGATGGTAATGAACATTTGCTGGTGTACATCGGGAAAAAAGCTAAAATATTATAATTCTATTAGGGATACATTTAGGCCAGCATTAGATCTTTACTTCATAACATGTAAAGATTGTTTAGGAAACATGAAAAGAACAGCAGTAGTAATTTCATTTCTCAAAAGTTTAAGCGGTCAAATGTGCCTCCAATTGATTAACATGATTTTAGTGTGATAAAATCGCTTACCTTTTCTGTTATTTAAGTTATTTCCAACTTTACAACTTCATTGCCATGATGGCATATCCCTGTTATGAACCTGAAATATTTTTTAACTGAATTTCTCTGTTAAAGTAATAGCTGTTGCCGAGTTTTTGTTGACAAATATTATAGTAAAGAAAGTTATTTTAATAGGAATAATAAAAAGTGCTATTAAACTTTACCATTAACAAGGAACTTAATTCATTGTGGTGGATGTTTTCTTTTTTAGTTCCTCTTTCACTTGTTCCCACTTGAGAACACACATTCTTGTGTTAGGACAACATTTGCAGATTAAAGAGGTTCTTCTTCTAATGTAATTTGCTCGGAAGTTATTTAATACATTTGTTTGACTTAAATCACATCTTAACCCTCTTAAGACTACGAGAGTAGGCCAATGTTAGAGAAAGTTCAGCAAGATCAAGTTCAATCCTGTCAATCCAAAAAAAAAAACAGTTCGTCTCACAACCTCACTCGTGTAACACAACTTAAATGAGCCACAGAACAACATTAACAGAAAATACATATTTATAAAAGTTTCCTCTATGCTCTGTACAACTCAAAGTCTACTTTAATTCCCAAAACTCTTATAATTGCACAACTTCATAAACATTTGACAATGATAACAAGCCAAATGTATCAAATCAATTTGTATTCAGTAAGAAATTCCTACCATACAGTACATGGAGTCTCTTTTGTTTAGATTTATGAGATGGAAACATGTTTACCAGAGCACATCCACATGGTTTAAATTCAGAATTTGCCTTCTAACTTGCCATCAAAAATCCAAATGAGCAAATGTATCAATAGAGAACACTGTACCTTGAAGCTGATGTTGCTCTTGTCATAGGTCTTGTCATTTTCACTTTCACTTTTATTCATTTTATCTTGTGATTACGCTCCAGTCTGGATATGGAGCTAAAATCATGACTTAAGTATTTGAAGCGTAAAAGCATGTTGAATTGCTCTAATCGAAAAAATAAATGCATTGTATTACAAGTGCTTGCATTTAAATAATGTTGTATTTACAGTGCTTGCATTTCGTGTGTCTGAATTTTAACAAAGTTGCATTTTTAAGAATTGAATATTTCATTTGAAAACATTTCACAACTAATTTAATTATTAAATATAAATATTCACCTTCCAAAGTTAATTTAAAAATACAAACTAGATTTGTTTCGACAGGTAAAATTCAGCCCGTTACATTTTGCTCAAATTCAGTGGTTCAAATTCGGTTGGAAATTCAACCTTGAGGAATTTCAACTGCAGCAGATTACCAATGCACAATCTCAACCTGATACTATTCGTTCTCACATTAGATGGTGCAATTCGATTGGGTGTTGACTGCTGAAGACCAAAGCTGCAGGTAGAGAGAACAGCCATGTATGTTTTGATAGTTTGTTTTTCAGAATTGTTTGTGGGTAGAAAATAGATTAATATTTGGTTTGCACATATTGGTGGGCACGAAAAAGGCCTTTCCGCTGATTAGTCAACCCACGTCATCAGTTCCTCAATGCCATGCAACAGAATAATTATCCACCGCTGCTCAACTTTTAATGCAACTACATATAATCCCTCTCTCATCAAACAACCGGACTAAGGAATGCCTGTGACACAAACTGTACTAGTCAAGGAAGGGTCTATAGACACAAAGCCCTGTCTATATAGAGGGCTTCGTGCCAACATTCTCCTGCATAGGCATGGGTTCTGCAACATATGTGTGCCAGAGAAATATTAGTTGCATTTTTTTTAGAAATAGCCTGTTGATGTCCCTCACATCTGCACTCAAAATTACTTAGCCTACTTCTTAGACTATTTTATTTAGCTGACAGTTATCAAAATCTCTATCAAAAGGTGTGGCGTCCCACTGGACCGGATGGAGCGGATGCATTTACATTATAGTGAAGTGCAGGCCAGTATGTGGAATGTATTGGCTTGGTACGCATTATAATGTAGAAGGGTGCCAGTACCTATATTGGATGTATTTGTTGTTGTCTCATTTCATTTGTCCATGGCTGGGTTTCCTGAGGCACTATAAATCATTAGTATTACTATAGTAGCCAACTTAATCTCTATGGTGTGTTTCCCAAAAAGCATCGCTATAGTAACATAAAACTTTGTAAATTAACAAGGGCTTTGAATCGCTCTAAAGTCATAAGTGCAACCTAAATGTATCTTTCTCACATTTTTCACAGTTTATCAGAGAATAAGGAACATCAAATAACTTGTAATAATATATTTGGATCAACAGATAGCCATAGCCAGAAACAAGACTTTGTGCCAAGGGAAAACTGTGTTCAAGCACTAAAGCACCAAAAAAGTGATATTTTTTGTAGATTTAACAATTGTCTTTCACAAATGTAACCATTTTTTTGCACTAAATTTGATTTCTGTTTAGCCCCTTGTTACATTATAATGAATATATTAGCCTAAACAAATTAATGGCACTTTTTTCAATGGAGTTGGTAGGCCTGTTAATATGTACCCATTTATTTTCCAAAATCCAGAAGACAAATACACAAGTAAATGTATGGACAGTTTTTATCATACTGACAAGATGTTCTACACCAGACCATTTCAGCACCCTGGACACTCATGGTTTTGACCGAGAAGATGTTTGGGACATTGCTGCCTTCTTTGCAATGTCCAATCGCTTGGCTCACCTGACTGATATGAGACCTAATGCAGAATTCTACAAAATGGGTAGAGTGCCAAGAGACAAAGAAAAAGCCTCTGACGGGCAGGCGATCCGAGAATAGACTCGTATCAGGCTCTGGATAAAAGTTACAGTGTTTTATGTGCAATTATATTTCTAAACTGTGAAATAAATGATAAAATTGTTGCTGAAAAAAGTACATGCCTTGTAAAATCTCACTGCTAGTGCCTTATCTAACACTTTTACTGCTGTAGGCACATGGTATTGGGATTCATATTAAAATACAATGGCACCCAGAGTAAATACAACAGGTTATTTAACCTAAAATCCCTTTAGTCACTTTTTGGTACTTTTTGTATTTAGTTTGTTTTTCTTTTTCAATCCTTAGAAAGTTGGAAGTACTCTTTGGCTTTTCCTTTACTTGTATTTGTTTGACGTTAATTATTTATTAGCAGGAGAGTGAGAGAATCTAAATCTCCAATTGCATAAATGCTGTCCTTAATATAATAAAATAAAAAGTTGGACCAATGCACAATTGCATTTGGAGCCATGTTTGCATGAACATGTGCAATGTGATCTGGTCTTCATGTCATTTCATGATCCATTGTATTGTAATTATCAATCAACATTTTATAGTTGGACATCTTTATGACATGTGAACATTTTCTAATGCCTTCACTGGGAGTTATCCCTGTCAAATCAATTTTATAGCAGTTGATCAAAATGTACATCAACTGTTGATCAAAATGAGTAGCTAATTAGACCTGTTCCTCTTACTGGTTTATTTTAGTTCATGTATTTTAGGATTGCTTTGGATAACATCATAGCGTTTCAATGAGATGTCAGTGTAACTGGTCCTGCTTGACCTGCTCCAAGCTGGATTCGAACCGGCATCGCCAGCATGGGAGAAGGGGACGCTAGCAAGGAGGCTAAAGGCTACAGTCTTTAAAGTCACTTGCTAGTACACCTCTTTAGGCCACGGGTGTGAGGTTTACACACCGCACAGCTTTCACATACCAGCTGGCTCCTGTTACATCACGACTCTTGACTTTATTCTAAATTCTGAATCTCTTTTGAGCATCTCTATCATAGATCATTATCATGTTGCAGAACCCAACCATTTGAGATTTCAGACAGATTCTATTGGTCTTTTATTGAGTGCAATCCATCCAGACTCAGAAGAAACAAAGCCTCCAAAAAACCATAAAACTTTTTCTTCTGTTTCAGAGCTGAGGTGGTTTGTTGATGTGCAGTGCATTTTATACATGCAAGTGTATACATATGTATATTCATCTGAAAGTGTATCTGTCGTCCAACAAAACATGAATCCAGTCACCCTGTTTTAGAGAGTTAATTGTCCTTAATAAAGATTAATATGCTTAATACATCAATACCTTGGTTGTGCAAACCCTTTGTTTATGAGATAACACTTCAAATGTTGGTTTTTTCACTAAAAGTCTAAAAAATGGCTGAAGACATATTTTCCATGAGCACTTGACCATACACTCATATATATATATATATATATATAAATCTTGTTGCACTCTTGGATATCCAATCATTTGAATATTATCTGTCGTGGATAGTATTTTTCTGATGCAAATGACACGTTGAAATGCAGCATGTACTACTTTTCGTAATACTGTCTCCTTTAGATTAATCGCTTATGTTGTTTCATTCCTCTTAAGTCACTTTGGATAAAAGTCTCAGCCAGATGAATAAATGCCAATTTAAAACTACATGCTGAATAATACTTGATAGGATTTTTCATGATAATTTACCATCAACAAATTTAAACGCTGCAAAAGTTGTGCAGACTAGTGGTTGAGAAAATTATACCCTTTAGTACATTGGAAATACATTTCAGACTTGTCTGAGACCATAAGCTCAGACCTACATCCAGACCAAGAAATTACATTTGAAAACATTACTATAATAAACAATAATAACCGGTAAACAATCTTATTCAGAGTAGAACAATCTTATTCAGAGTAGTGCCACCTTTAATTTTTGACAGGAACAACAAAAGAGGCTGTAACAGATAGACTTACAGACTTTCAATAAGTTGTACTGTTGTTTAAAGTTGTTTAAAGTGTTTTGAACCACCTAATAGTAATTAATACTATTAATTAGTATTAATAAATGGTGTAAAAAAAAATCATAAATGTATAACAAAGAAAATAATACAAAAAGTAGCTCTGGCTTGTGTTCCATTTGCCTTTGACCTATAAAATATTTACATATAAAAATTCACCACCCATAGGCTCTTTGCCATCTCATTTCAGTGTTCACTTGTAAATCTATCTTTCTTCTTATATCACGTTGATGGATTTGCGGCTGAACTCTAGTTCATCTCCGTCCTCGTCTCTGGGGCGTAGAGCACACAGTCCTGTAAATACATTTAGAATTTTATGTAAGAATAAATATTACTTCTTGCAAATATAAATAAAGATTTTAATTTTACATACACATCATATGAGACTATTCAGATGTTTAATGCAGGGGTTTTTCGGAGGTCTCTTGGGATGTACAGCACGAGTAAGTGTTCTGTATGTTTAGTGTGTTGTGATTCAAAACATAGATATTGTGATGATTCTCATTCATCTGCACTGACTTGCACAACAGCTCGTGTTACGTAGGAAGCAAAGACTGCGATGCGCTGTGTTTGTTTTTGGCCCAGTTATTTTGTAACGTGGTCAGTAAAATCATCGTTCGGTTCTCAAGTCAGTGGAAAAGCGGTCAGACTTGGTATTAAGATCGCTCCTCAGTTTCTCCGGCTGAACACCCGCTATGGCACGAGAGCCTAATAATTACCTCGTAGGCTGGTGGAGGTGACGTTGGATGTTGACTGAAGTTTCCTGGAGGTTCAGTCGGAACGGGTCCGTAGTTTGCTGGCATCACGTGCAGGACTGAACTACCAGGTTGTGAAAATGCAGAGGGGTCCGGTTGGCCCACAAACACAATATTGTTAACAGGCAAATTTGTGTTCATGTAACTGACCGTGGTACTTCTTGACTGAGAGAGAGAGAGAGAGAGAGAGAGAGATCCAACATGACATACTGATCATACACGTGATCTTATTTCATCTGATTCAGTGTGTCTTGATGAGGGTTACCTTTGGCCTGCAGCAGCAGGAACAAGATGATGAGGCAATGATAATAGAGAAGAGTATGACCAGAACATCGCAGACCACAAGGACAACAAATCTCATACCCTAAGTCAGCATTATACACAGGAAGATTAATAAACATGAAGCGATTTCTTGTTCTAAACAGTACAAAAAAAATGAACAATGAGCTAAATAGCTTTACACAACTGTAACACAAGCAATTGTACACTTTTCTTGTAAATATTCTGAAAACAATGAGGGAAGGGAACAAAGAACAGGTATGCAAATACTTGGAGAAGTAGCTTGAAGAAGCTTCCATAGTAAAAGACATGTAAAATGTAAGCATGAACACACCACTTACCCAATGTAATCTAAAGTTAATGCGGAGGGAGGTAGAAGCTGTTACAATGTTTATATAGTTGAGAATTTGTGCGATTTTAACCTACAATAAAGAAAATCTGGTTAAAAAACAGTTCTCATAAAATGCCCCTTAAATAGAAATTGCATTATTATTATTATTATTAATGCATCCTTCTCAAGTTCCAATAAGTCTTATTCAAATATACAAAATGAGATGTCAAATTCAGACTAACCAGACATGGTTTACGTATGCATGCAGCTGAGACTGTTACAACTCCAGTTAACATAAACTGCAGGAGGAAAAAAAAATATTTTAATTCAGCATTTGTTCACAGTGTAGTGCTGATATTGAAATGAGTGACTTACAAAGACTGGTGAACAGGAAAGGAACCAAAATATTTGCCAGCTTGTAAAACCGAGTGCCACTGATGCTGTCAATATTTCCAAAACCTGTAAGACAAAAACATAAGATGCTGTGCATTTCTTCATTCACCCTAAAAACATGAGCACTTTCAAGGAAAATCCCTTGAAGAACTGTGTTGTTTACCCCAAAAACTAGTGGCTTGATTTTCAGGAATTGTGAAACTTCACATGGCTGCTGCTGGTAAACTGGAGAGGCTATCATTACATCAGAGGGTTCTGGCATGTCTGTGCAAATAAAGAGAGGATCACGTTTATACAAATAAACTTCCCGGGAGCCAAAGAAAAGGCAGTACCAGGAAACCAAGTGTTACTGTTCATTTTGTTTTCAAAGCTGACAATCAAGTAAGATATAATAAAGGGCCACTGGATAGAATTTATATATTTATTTGATCATCATTTAGAAAAAAAATGTATCCAAACAATTCACATATAATTTATGTGTGTCTGGTTACAGAACAGAAAAAGACAGTGGCACCCTTACCTGTACAAAGAGTATGCACACTAGGTCATTTTTTACAACACCAGCATTTCAACATAAAGCTTGCATGCAGAGGGTGTGTAAGATTGGGAAAATGTCTGACAATAATGTTGCTCTGATCGGGATTTTTTCAGGTGATCCCAATTACTCTTTAATATATCATGGCCCTGAAGACGGCAGCAGAACTGTCTAGAAAATACAGAGACATAGTCAAGGAAGATCCTGTGAAATATCAGGAGTACCTTGCAAGAGATACCAAAAAAAATTAGACAGGAAAGCTTAAAACAATCTCCCAGCTTTCAAAACGAGAAAAAGACATAAATGCCAACAATGGAAAGTTAACCAACGAAATAAAAGAGCCAGTGATAGAAGACAGGAAATACAGATGTATTTAACAAGCAACAGTCCCCCTCAGTCTCCAGTAGACCAGCGACAGAGACAGAATGATGCTCAACATTTCCAAGAATGTCCTGAAAGTTCAAGTGCACATCATAAAACACCTCATAGACGAGGATGGAAAAAAGTGAAGGCAAACGGAACAAAAGACTATCGTGACCTTGCAATCCAAAATAAGCTAGAAGAATGATGGAAAAATACAAAAAGAGGTGTACTCGGCTTTCCCAGCAGCTTTCTAACTTGGAGTTGCCAATGCTGAAAGCTAATGCAGCTTAAACCAAAGGTCATAAGGAGGATATTGCTCTTTATAATTTTATTTTGTTGCTGCTCAGATATTTTGTTATCTTCATGGCAATTATTTTCTGTTGAGGCACATTTTCAAGTTTTTCGCCTATGGATAGACTTGTAGTTCATTGCCTGGTGCCTTGTATTTGAATTTTGCTTACCATTGTATTGTTTTAATGTTGGTGTAATTAAGAGGCCTGGGTAGCTCAGCGAGTATTGACGCTGACTACCACCCCAGGAGTCGCGAATTAGAATCCAGGGTGTGCTGAGTGACTCCAGCCAGGTCTCCTAAGCAACCAAATTGGCCCGGTTGCTAGGGAGGGTATATCACATGCGGTAACCTCCTCGTGGTCACGATTAAGTGGTTCTCACTCGCAATGGGGCGTGTGGTAAGTTGTGCGTGGATCGCGGGGAGTAGCATGAGCCTCCACATGCTGTGAGTCTCCGCAATGTCATGCACAGCAAGCCACGTTATAAGATGCACGAATTGACTGTCTGAGAAGCGGAGGCAACTGAGACTTGTCCTCTGCCACCCGGATTGAGGTGAGTAACCGAGCCACCACAAGGACCTAGTAAGTAGTGGGAATTGGGCATTCCAAAATTGGGCAGTAAAGGGGATAAAATATATATTATATATATATATATATATATATGAAAAATAAAGACATTTGATTCTCTGACACCAAAGTTTTCTTTCCCATGGGCTACTTTTATGTTAAGTGTAATTTGTCTCTGTTTTAATCCATTTTTATGTACCACATTGTCATCACCAACAATTTATGTCATTACCGAAACACGTCTTTACCATCATGAAACTTATTTTTCTGTAAAAGTTGTGCTTAAACTGTTTGTATCCTTTGCTTTTACACAAATTACTTGATGGGCTAATCGCCACTCCATCAAAAAGAAACATCAGGGTTTTCTGCACATTAAACTTTACTAGAAAATTAAAATATTGCTTTGATGGTAAAATGTTTTTTTTTTTTTTTAAAGTAACAAATGTTTACAATATGAATGAATTAGAAAATGTTTTCTTGTTACCTACTTTTATGTGGGGTTAGATTTTGATTGTAATGAACATTTGCTGGTGTACATCGGGAAAAAAGCTAAAATATTATAATTCTATTAGGGATACATTTAGGCCAGCATTAGATCTTTACTTCATAACATGTAAAGATTGTTTAGGAAACATGAAAAGAACAGCAGTAGTAATTTCATTTCTCAAAAGTTTAAACGGTCAAATGTGCCTCCAATTGATTAACATGATTTTAGTGTGATAAAATCGCTTACCTTTTCTGTTATTTAAGTTATTTCCAACTTTACAACTTCATTGCCATGATGGCATATCCCTGTTATGAACCTGAAATATTTTTTAACTGAATTTCTCTGTTAAAGTAATAGCTGTTGCCGAGTTTTTGTTGACAAATATTATAGTAAAGAAAGTTATTTTAATAGGAATAATAAAAAGTGCTATTAAACTTTACCATTAACAAGGAACTTAATTCATTGTGGTGGATGTTTTCTTTTTAGTTCCTCTTTCACTTGTTCCCACTTGAGAACACACATTCTTGTGTTAGGACAACATTTGCAGATTAAAGAGGTTCTTCTTCTAATGTAATTTGCTCGGAAGTTATTTAATACATTTGTTTGACTTAAATCACATCTTAACCCTCTTAAGACTACGAGAGTAGGCCAATGTTAGAGAAAGTTCAGCAAGATCAAGTTCAATCCTGTCAATCCAAAAAAAAAACAGTTCGTCTCACAACCTCACTCGTGTAACACAACTTAAATGAGCCACAGAACAACATTAACAGAAAATACATATTTATAAAAGTTTCCTCTATGCTCTGTACAACTCAAAGTCTACTTTAATTCCCAAAACTCTTATAATTGCACAACTTCATAAACATTTGACAATGATAACAAGCCAAATGTATCAAATCAATTTGTATTCAGTAAGAAATTCCTACCATACAGTACATGGAGTCTCTTTTGTTTAGATTTATGAGATGGAAACATGTTTACCAGAGCACATCCACATGGTTTAAATTCAGAATTTGCCTTCTAATTTGCCATCAAAAATCCAAATGAGCAAATGTATCAATAGAGAACACTGTACCTTGAAGCTGATGTTGGTCTTGTCATTTTCACTTTCACTTTTATTGATTTTATCTTGTGATTACGCTCCAGTCTGGATATGGAGCTAAAATCATGACTTAAGTATTTGAAGCGTAAAAGCATGTTGAATTGCTCTAATCGAAAAAATAAATGGATTGTATTACAAGTGCTTGCATTTAAATAATGTTGTATTTACAGTGCTTGCATTTCGTGTGTCTGAATTTTAACAAAGTTGCATTTTTAAGAATTGAATATTTCATTGAAAACATTTCACAACTAATTTAATTATTAAATATAAATATTCACCTTCCAAAGTTAATTTAAAAATACAAACTAGATTTTTTCGACAGGTAAAATTCAGCCTGTTACATTTCGCTCAAATTCAGTGGTTCAAATTCGGTTGGAAATTCAACCTTGAGGAATTTCAACTGCAGCAGATTACCAATGCACAATCTCAACCTGATACTATTCGTTCTCACATTAGATGGTGCAATTCGATTGGGTGTTGACTGCTGAAGACCAAAGCTGCAGGTAGAGAGAACAGCCATGTATGTTTTGATAGTTTGTTTTTCAGAATTGTTTGTGGGTAGAAAATAGATGAATATTTGATTTGCACATATTGGTGGGCATGAAACAGGACTTTCCGCTGATTAGTCAACCCACGTCATCAGTTCCTCAATGCCATGCAACAGAATAATTATCCACCGCTGCTCAACTTTTAATGCAACTACATATAATCCCTCTCTCATCAAACAACCGGACTAAGGAATGCCTGCGACACAAACTGTACTAGTCAAGGAAGGGTCTATAGACACAAAGCCCTGTCTATAGAGAGGGCTTTGTGCCAACATTCTTCTGCATAGGCATGGGTTCTGCAACATATGTGTGCCAGAGAAATATTAGTTGCATTTTTTAGAAATACCCTGTTGATGTCCCTCGCATCTGCACTCAAAAGTACTTAGCCTACTTCTTAGACTATTTTATTTAGCTGACAGCTATCAAAATCTCTATCAAAAGGTGTGGCGTCCCACTGGACCGGATGGAGCGGATGCATTTACATTATAGTGAAGTGCAGGCCAGTATGTGGAATGTATTGGCTTGGTAGGCATTATAATGTAGAAGGGTGCCAGTACCTATATTGGATGTATTTGTTGTTGTCTCATTTCATTTGTCCATGGCTGGGTT